>NC_142070.1:3190000-3322500 GCF_059756535.1 Pantherophis guttatus
AAAATACCCACAAGAGCAGAGATTAACACAGTGTTTCTCAACCTTGGAAGCTTGAAGATGGGTGGACTTCAACTCCCAGAATCCCCCAGCCAGCGGCACTCAGGCAAAACGGCCATCAACGGGCACATAGAGATGGACCACATTTACACACCATTCAAAAGAGACGATCAAAAAAGCTAAAAGATCACAGCACTTCCTGGCCAGAAATAAAATACCCACAAGAGCAGAGATTAACACAGTGTTTCTCAACCTTGGAAGCTTGAAGATGGGTGGACTTCAACTCCCAGAATCCCCCAGCCAGTGGCACTCAGGCAAAACGGCCATCAACGGGCACATAGAGATGGACCACATTTACACACCATTCAAAAGAGACAATCCAAAAGCTAAAAGATCACTGCACTTCCTGGCCAGAAATAAAATACCCACAAGAGCAGAGCTTAACACAGTGTTTCTCAACCTTGGTAGCTTGAAGATGGGTGGACTTCAACTCCCAGAATCCCCCAGCCAGCGGCACTCAGACAAAACGGCCATCAACGGGCACACAGAGATGGACCACATTTACACACCATTCAAAAGAGACAATCCAAAAGCTAAAAGAGTACTGCACTTCCTGGCCAGAAATAAAATACCCACAAGAGCAGAGATTAACACAGTGTTTCTCAACCTTGGTAGCTTGAAGATGGGGGGACTTCAACTCCCAGAATCCCCCAGCCAGCAGCACTCAGACAAAACGGCCATCAACGGGCACATAGAGATGGACCACATTTACACACCATTCAAAAGAGACAATCCAAAAGCTAAAAGATCACTGCACTTCCTGGCCAGAAATAAAATACCCACAAGAGCAGAGATTAACACAGTGTTTCTCAACCTTGGAAGCTTGAAGATGGGGGGACTTCAACTCCCAGAATCCCCCAGCCAGCAGCACTCAGGCAAAACGGCCATCAACGGGCACATAGAGATGGACCACATTTACACACCATTCAAAAGAGACAATCCAAAAGCTAAAAGAGTACTGCACTTCCTGGCCAGAAATAAAATACCCACAAGAGCAGAGATTAACACAGTGTTTCTCAACCTTGGTAGCTTGAAGATGGGGGGACTTCAACTCCCAGAATCCCCCAGCCAGCAGCACTCAGACAAAACGGCCATCAACGGGCACATAGAGATGGACCACATTTACACACCATTCAAAAGAGACAATCCAAAAGCTAAAAGATCACTGCACTTCCTGGCCAGAAATAAAATACCCACAAGAGCAGAGATTAACACAGTGTTTCTCAACCTTGGTAGCTTGAAGATGGGGGGACTTCAACTCCCAGAATCCCCCAGCCAGCAGCACTCAGACAAAACGGCCATCAACGGGCACATAGAGATGGACCACATTTACACACCATTCAAAAGAGACAATCCAAAAGCTAAAAGATCAC
The DNA here is from genome assembly GCF_059756535.1 of Pantherophis guttatus. Lineage (NCBI taxonomy): Eukaryota > Metazoa > Chordata > Lepidosauria > Squamata > Colubridae > Pantherophis > Pantherophis guttatus. The sequence goes on from NC_142070.1 coordinate 3,191,431, forward strand.
TGCACTTCCTGGCCAGAAATAAAATACCCACAAGAGCAGAGATTAACACAGTGTTTCTCAACCTTGGAAGCTTGAAGATGGGTGGACTTCAACTGGCTAGGGGATTCTGGGAGTTGAAGTCCACCCATCTTCAAGCTACCAAGGTTGAGAAACACTGGTCTAAGAGATGCTAACAAAAAGCCAAGGACCACAGTTGTCGTTGTGTTAACGAAGGCCTAACAAACACAAGTGCTTTTCCATGTCTCCTGTATTAAATTCACAAGGGAGACCCCGATGGATTAGTTGCTTCACAGAAGTAGTGTACCACCTTACAACAAGGAGGGTGGTGGGTTTTGGTTTTTTTTTAAACAGCCGGTGTCTTCGCACGTCCCTTCCCTGCGGAGTCGCTAAAAGTTCAAAATAATTCTTTTTCTTACAAAGGGAGAAAGGGGGCGGGGAGAGAGAAATAAAACACTGCAGAGTGTTTTGTGCTGGAACTCAATTACGAGAACTAATGGATGCGGGGCGGAGGGGGGCGGCTGGGTATCCCCCACCCCCACACCCCCAGTTATAAATTGTCTGCTGCGGCTTGCAGGGCCAGTTCCGAAATACACAGAGACGGCTGTTGCATTTTTTTTTTTTTCAAAGAGAAGGAAGAAGGGAGCGGGACAGCGAGACCAAAGAGGGAAAATAGAATAGAATAGAATAGAATAGAATAGAATAGAATAGAATAGAATAGAATAGAATAGAATAGAATAGAAAATCTGGAATGTAGAAGAGAAGAGAAGAGAAGAGAAGAGAAGAGAAGAGAAGAGAAGAGAAGAGAAGAGAAGAGAAGAGAAGAGAAGAGAAGAGGAGAAGAGAAGAGAAGAGAAGAGAAGAGAAGAGAAGAGAATATTGGAATATAGAATAGAATAGAATATTGGAATATAGAATAGAATAGAATAGAATAGAATAGAATAGAAAATATGGAATGGAATGGAATGGAGTGGAGTGGAGTGGAGTGGAGTGGAGTGGAGTGGAGTGGAGTGGAGTGGAGTGGAGTGGAGTAGAGTAGAGTAGAGTAGAGTAGAGTAGAGTAGAGTAGAGTAGAAAATATGGAATGGAATGGAATGGAATGGAATGGAATGGAATGGAATAGAATAGAATAGAATAGAATAGAATAGAATAGAATAGAATAGAATAGAATAGAATAGAATAGAATAGAATAGAATAGAATAGAATAGAATAGAATAGAATAACAGAGCTGGAAGGGACCTTGGAGGTCTTCTAGTCCAACCCCCTGCTTAGGCAGGAAATCCTACACCACTCCAGACCAATGGCTGTCCGATCTCCTCTTAAAAACTTCCAGTGTTGGAGCATTCACAACTTCTGGTGGCAAGCTGTTCCACTGGTTAATTGTCCTTACTGTCAGGAAATGTCTCCTTAGTTCCAGGTTGCTTCTCTCCTTGATGAGTTTCCACCCACTGATTCTTATTCTGCCCTCAGGTGCTTTGGAGAATAGGTGGACCCCTTCCTCTTTGGGGCAGCCCCTCAAATACTGGAAGACTTGTTATCAGGTCCCCCCTAGTCCTTCTCTTCATTAGGCTAAATGTGGGTAGTTCCCTTAGCAGCAGCTTATGGCGCACACAACGACTGCCCTATCTTGACAGTCACAGCACATCCACCCTGTTCCCTTGCATTTCAGGAGGTGTCCTGTGGACATGAAAAAATACACAATTTCTTCTAAGTGCGGAGGAAGCTATAAAGCGGATTAAATAACCCTCTGTGACAGCCCTTCAAATATTGGAAGGCTGCTATCATGTCCTTCTTTTCATTAAACTAGACCTACCCAATTCCTGCAACCCGTTCATCGTAGGTTTTATCCTCCAGCTCCCTAATCAGTGGTGAAATCCTTTTTTTTTTTTTTTACTACCGGTTCTGTGGGTGTGGCAGGGGAAGGATATTGCAAAATCTCCATTCCTACCCCATTCTGGGGCCAGCAAGAGGTGGCATTTGCCGGTTCTCCCAAACTGCTCAAAATTTCCTCTACCGGTTCTCCGGAACCTGCTGGATTTCACCCCTGTCCCTAATCCTCTTTGTTGCTCTTCTCTGCACAATTTCCAGAGTCTCGACATCTTTTTTACAGCGTGGCGTTACAAAATTGGATGCAATATTCCAAGTGTGGCTTGACCGAGGCATCATAAAGTGGTATTAAACTAAATCGTGATTCTATCCTTCTCTTGATGCAGCCTAGAACATCTCTCCGTTGGGCTAAACATACCTAGCGGGTAGAGTCCGGCCCTAGGACTCTATGATTTAGGAGGCCGTGTTGATATATATTGAGCTTTAAATGTCCATTATTCCGCCAACTTGCAGTAGTCTTTGGCTGCCAATTTTGTTTTAATGAAGGATTATTTAAGGTTAGGATGGGAGATTTTCTCGAGACAGTTTTCAACGGATGCTAAGCCTCCCTGTCCGGCATCCCTCCAGCTCACACGGGTTTTTTTTTTTCCAGATATTTTCAATCAAAGGGATCACCTAACTCCCAGGGAAATAGAAGAAAGCAGAAGAGAGAAACCGAGAAGGTCAAGCAATGAGGCATTGAGCGCTGAGGCTTCTGATCTTCTTTCTTGATATATTTTAATTGATATTTTTCTCTAGCAATAGTAGAATAAGCGAACTGTCGCTTGGCACAAGCTTACAAGTCGGAAAGAACTCATTTTAAGTCCTTGCTTGCTTCGAGGTCTACAGTGGTACCTCGGCAGCAGGTAGTCCTCAGCTTACGACCACAACTGAGCCCCAAATTTCTGTCGTTAAGTGAGACACTGGCTAAGCGAGTTCTGCCTTGTTTTACGAGCTCCCTTGCCACAATTGTTAAGTGAATCACTGCAGCTGATAAGTTAGGAACGTGGTTGTTAAGTGGGATCTGGTTTCCTCGTTGACTTTGCTCGTCAGAAGGTCGCAAAAGGGGATCACATGAACCCGGGACCAGTGGTGGGATTCAGCCAGTTCGCACCTATTCGGAAGAACCGGTTGTTAACTTTCTAAGCAGTTCAGAGAACCGGCTGTTGCAAGAAATCTTATCTTGTTCTTTTCCACTTTACAGGGCTAATCCTGTAAGGAACTGAAACATTCTGGTGGTGTTTCTAGCCTAATCTTTATCGCCCTGCTTACAGAAACTGCCTCTCTGGTGAACCCTTATTACATTGTAACAGATAAGGCGAAGCGCCCATCGACGTGAGTAACGTTGAGTTGGCCACGCCCACACGGTCACATGACCACCGGGCCATGCCTACCCAGCTGGTCATTAGGGCAGAGAACCAGTTGTTAAATTATTTGAATCCCACCACTGCCCGGGACATAAACATCAACACGTGCCAAGCGTCTGAATTTTGATCACGTGACCAGGGCGGTGATGCAACGGTCATTAAGTGAGAAAAATGGTCATGTCACTTTTTTCAGTGCCGTCGTAAACTTTGAACAGTCGCTAAATGAACTGTTGTAAATCAGGGACTAGCTGTACTCATCATTAATGGGTTCTGGGAGACACAATGAATACCAAAAGTGATGAGTACCAAACACATTTTTTTTCTATATGGAACAACGTAAATAAATTTCATGTTTTCCCAAACCCAAGGCAATGCATATTTTTGAGACAATATGTAAAAAGATAGGATTGTATATCATTACTTTACATGAGAAATAAACCTAAAAATTAATAGAGGTAGTCCTCGACTTACAACAGTTCCTTTAGTGACCGTCCTTTAGTGACCGTTACAACGGCACTGAAAAATGTGACTTAAGACCATTTTTCACAATTGCGGCCATTGCAACTTCCCCGTGGTCAAGTGATCAAAATTCAGATATTCGGCAACTGACTCATATTTATGACGGGTGTGGTGTCCCAAGGTTCAGCGATCCCCTTTTGCGACCTTCTGCCGAGCAAAGGCAACGAGGAAGCCAGATTCACTTAACAACCAGGTGGCTAACTTAACAACGGCAGCGATTCACATAACAACGGTGGCAAGCAAGATCGTCAAACGGGGCAAAACCCGCTCAACAACAGAAACGTGGGGCTCTGTTGTGGTCGTACGTCGAGGACGACCTGTAATTAAATAAAATAAAATAAAAACATCGCGTTATCTGTAGCGATGAGCAAAAAAAAAAAAAAAAAGGAGAAACAAAAAAGCACAAAAATACACCAAATAATCACGGAAGCTAAAATGAGGACCCAGATTGTTGGGGGCAATATGTTGACTCTGTAAACCGAGGACTGTAAAGCCCTGTAAAGTGGTATATAAGTCTAAGGGCTATTGCTATTCTTTTCCTTTCCCTCCTCCCCTCCCTCTCTCTCCTTCCTTTGTGCCCTTTTCTACTTTTCCTTTCTTTTCTTTCCTTCCTTCTACTGTCTCCATCCTTCCCTTCTCTTTTTCCATTTTTTTCTTTCTCCTGCTCCCTCCATCTCTTATTGCCTTTCTCTTTTTCTCTCCCTCTTCTTTCCTCCCCTTCCTTCCTCCCTCCTTTTTCTTTCTTTCTTTCTCGTCCTTCCTTTCTCTCTCTTGTAAGCTTGCGTGTCGCGTATTAAACAAAGGACGAGTATCGGGACGCAATTTTCTCATCAAAACGCGTTGAGTACCAAATTGGATGAGTTTTAAAACAGCTGAGTACCGAGATGCTGCTGTACTTCAATTCAGCTATGTTTCTGGCAGCACAGAATAAAACACCCCAGTGGAGAAATGTATGTATTTTTCTGGATTATTATTTTTTTTTTTTAAAAAAAAAGCACACCAGCTATTATTGAAGCTGCGAGGTTTCTACCTGCCTTTTTAAATCTCCAGGCAGTTTTATGAATGCCTGGTGCTCCCTTTGCAAAATTGAAGGCCTTCTGGACCTCTGTCCGTCTTTCAGATAACTCTTCCAATTATTGCTTCTCTTAACGGAGGACCTGACATTGCAAAACGCAGAGAGCAAGTTCCATTCTCCCCCTGTCAAGAGGTTGCCTGGTTGTTCGAATAACCTCTACTCTTTTGAGTGAAGCATCAAGCCAGCCATCTGCAGGGTTTCTCAACCATGGGGATTTGAAGAAGGTGCGGACTTCAACTCCCAGAATTCCAGGGGTGAAATGCTCCTGGTTCGGACCGGATCGCCCGATCCGGTAGCGATGGTGGCAGGTGGTTCGGAGAATCAGTAGCAAACATCCTTGCCCGCCCCCCCCCCCCATGCCCAGCTGAGCCGCACAATCATCAGAGGCTTTTTAAAAGCATTTTTTCTACAACCTCTTCGGCTGAAAAAATGCTTTTAAAAGTGAAAAAAAAAAAAAGCCTCTGATGATTGCACGGCTCAGCTGGGATCGTCAGAGGCTTTTAAAAGCATTTTTTCTATAAGAGGTTGTAGAAAAAATGCTTTTAAAAGCCTCTGACGATCCCAGCTGAGTTGCCTGATCATCAGAGGTTTTTAAAAGCAGTTTTTTTTACAACCTCTTCGGCCAAAGAAGTTGTAGAAAAAATGTTTTTAAAAGAAAAAAAAGCCTCTGCCGTCAGAGGCTTTTTAAAAGCATTTTTTCTACAACCTCTTCGGCTGAAAGAATGCTTTTAAAAGTAAAAAAAACAAAGCCTCTGATGATTGCATGGCTCAGCTGGGATCGTCAGAGGCTTTTAAAAGCATTTTTTCTATAAGAGGTTGTAGAAAAAATGCTTTTAAAAGCCTCTGACGATCCCAGCTGAGTTGCCTGATCATCAGAGGTTTTTAAAAGCAGTTTTTTTTACAACCTCTTCGGCCAAAGAAGTTGTAGAAAAAATGTTTTTAAAAGAAAAAAAAGCCTCTGCCGTCAGAGGCTTTTAAAAGCATTTTTTTAAAACCTCTTCAGCCGAAGAGGTTGTAGAAAAAATGCTTTTAAAAGTAAAAAAAAAAAAAAAAAAAAGTTGGCCATGCCCACCCAGTCATATTACCCCCCCCACTAAGCCACGCCCACAGAACCGGTAGTAACAAATTTTACATTTCGCTACTGCAGAATTCCCCAGGCGGCTGAGGAATTCTGGGAATTGGAGTCCACAGCTTTTCAAGGGGCCAAGGTTGGACAGCTCTGCAAGGGATTCTTCTACAAACCAGGTGTCCTCCATCCGAGTCCAATTTAAAAATTAAAAATTAAAAAAAAAAATTTAATTAGTAGGGATTATTCCAGAGGAAAAAGGTGAGGTTTGGGGTGACTGCCGGCTGCATCCGCCTGCTGTTGAATTTCCTGGTACTCGTTCCACAGATAGCCGAAACAGATTGGAATAAATGATGGGATTATGTCATAAAACGTTTCCATTTTTTCCCCACCTCTAAAACCCAATTTCGAAAGTCGGGGGGGAGTGGGGGAGAGATGAAAGCCGAGCCCCATCTCAATCCCACCGCATCTCTGAGCTTCAGACAAAATAATAAGAGCTGAAAGTTATTTCATTTTTCCCTTTACTGCCGCCAGATGCTGTGGGGTTGGCGCGTTGCTTTTCTTTCTTATTATTTAAGAAAAAAAATTTATTTAGAAAGCACATCCTAAATCTATGTCTTCGGATGCTACCCGAAAGTAATTCGTTAGACAGAAAAGCTTTATCTCCTTCGGCTGCTGCCGAGATCGCCTGGCGTTGTAAAATACCCTGGACTTTTAACAGAGCTAATCTCTTTTGCCCTTTCTCAACTCCCAGCACAATTTTCAACTCCTGATGTTCCAAAAGCAACGTCTTTCTTGCTAAGCCTTACAAAGTCAGCGAAAGCAACACGCGGAAGGACGCACCGCCAACAGCCGACCTCCCGTTGCCTCGGGTGCGCTGGCTTCCTTGCGTACAGGCAGTCCTCGGCGTACGACCGCAATGGAGCCCAACATTTCCGTTGCTAACCAAGATGGTTGTTAAGTGATATTTCTGCCCCTGGGTTATTTGTAGCTTTCCCTACAAACGGGAGTCGAGGGTGTCTCTTTCCTAAATGCCCAAGCTGGGACAGGCCTGACATTTTCAGATTTTGGAATCCCTTAACCTTAGGCCCCCTGAAGGAGACGGATTACTAGCAGATCTAAATAATAATAACAGAATGACAGAGTTGGAAGGGACCTTGGAGGTCTTCTACTCCAACCCCCTGCTCAAGCAGGAGACCCTATACCCGTGATGGCGAACCTATGGCATGCGTGCCACATCTAGCACGCATAACCATATCAATGGGCATGCAAACTCAGCTTCCGGTGGGACTGGAAGTTGTCAAACGGGGCATTTTTGGCCTCCGGAGGGGTAGGGAAGGCTGTTTTCGCCCTTCCCAGATGCCTAGAGAGGTCCTGGAGCCAGGTGAGAAAGAAAAACGGGCCTACCGGGCCATTGTGTGCCAGGAGCGGGATGAGAATTAGAATTAACATAGAATTATGGGTATGAGTACACATGCGCTCGACCCCACTGCCCCCCCTTCCTGGCACGCAATGGCAAAAAGGTTAGCTATCACTGCCCTATACCTGTTGTGGCTCCGTTACCGGAGCCTGTGTCATCGGCAGGAGAGGACTCTGAGAGTGAAGGGGAGGAGTTGGCAAGGCCTCCCTCTCCAGGACCCTCCTCTCTGGCAATGCCTTCGGTGTCCGCCAAAGGGCAAGAGATAGGGCCGGGGCCAAGCACGTCCACACAGCCACAGATGGACAGTGATGAGGGTAATGAGTCTTGGCTGGATCCACGCCAGCGTTGCAGAGATAAGCGCGCGCAATAGAAGAAAAGGCGTGCCCGAGATTAGGCTGAGTCACTGGACCACACCCCACAGGATATAAAAGGGAGTGTGGTGGCCAGTCAAACCTTGTGACGAACAAAGCTGAAAGCTTCCACGCCATTCTGCATTGCTGGACTTTTGCTATGGACTTTGCTGGATTATCTCTGGACTTGATTGACTCCGTAATTATTGAGCTGTTTCTTTTGATGTACCAGGAGTGGGGAGAAGTTATCTCTCTTCTTTGTAAATAATAAAGGCAGCCACTAGGTTGTTGCCAAGTTCCGTTATCATAAGGAAAAGGATTTTGCCGGCTGGTTTGGTCTTTAACTCTTGAACGTCTGTTGGTGTGTGTGCGTGTGCTTGGGGACAGAACAATACCATTTCAGCCAAACTGTTGTCCAATCTCTTCTTAAAAGCCTCCAGTGATGGAGCAGCCACAACTTGAGTCAAGCCATTCCACTGGTTTATTGTTCTCACTGTCAGGAAATTCTATTTTGCCTCTCTCCTTGATTCGTTTCCATCCATTGCTTCATATTCTGCCTTCAGGAGCCTTGGAGAACACAGGGTGAAGACTTATTCAAGAACATAGAATAATTGGGTTGAAAGGGACTTTTGACTTCTCCTAGTTCAATTCCCTCGTCCTCAAGCAGGAGACCCTATACCCGTGATGGCGAACCTACAGCACGCGTGCCTTAAGTGGGACACGAAGCCATGTCGCCCAGCACGCGCAGCCTTGCCTGTTTGTCTTCCGGGTTTCTGGTCCGCATGTGCGCGCGATGATTAGCTGTCCTCCGTGCGCGCAGCAGTGCCGAAAATTGGTGTGCATGTGCATGCATGCCAGAACCCATTGTCGGGTGTGCATGAATGCCAGAACCCAGAAGTTTGACTTTTCTGGAGCGCAATCCCTTCTCGCACATGGTAATGCTGAAAACCGGCCTGCGCATATGCACCGGCCAGCTGAACGTTGAGCTACAATCCAGAAGTTCGGCTTTTCCGGACTGCGGCCCCAACGAGCATGCGCGCGTGACACTTCCCTGCGACCTTTTTGGCACTCGGTGGCGGAAAGGTTCACCATCACTGCCCTATATCATTTCAGACAAGGGATTGTCTAATCTCTTTTTAAAAACCTTCAGTGATGGAGCACCCGCAACTTCTGATGGGAAGCTGTTCCACTGGTTAATTGTTCTCACTGTCAGGAAATTCCTCCTTAGTTCCAAGTTGCTTCTCTCCTTGATTGGTTTCCATCTGTTGCTTCTTGTCCTGCCCTCGGGTGCTTTGGAGAATAGCTTGGCCCCCTCTTCTTTAGGGCAGCAGATATTGGAAGACTGCTATCTGGTCACTCCTAGTCCTGCTCTAATGAACCTTGACAGAACATAGAATAAAAAGAGTTGGAAAGGACCTTGGAGGTCTTCTACTCCAACCCCCCGCTCAGGCAGGAAACCCTCTACCATTTCAAAAAGACGGTTGTCCAATCTCTTCTTGGAAACCTCCAGCGATGGAGAACCCACAAAACTCCAGAAGGTCCCTCAAAGATTGGAAGAATGCCATCATATCACACACACCCCACACCCACCCCTAATGTTGGATCTGAAATATACTGCTCAAAAAAATAAAGGGAACACAAGCAGAAGACATCCGAGATCTGAATGAATGAAATAGCCTTATTAAAATACTTTGTTCTTTACATACAGTAGTTTATACACTGTTCAAACAATTAAAGGGAACACAAAACTACTGTATGTAACGAACAAAGTATTTAATGAGGCTATTTCATTCATTCAGATCTCGGATGCCTTCTGCTTGTGTTCCCTTTATTTTTTTTGAGCAGTGTATAATAAAGGCTTATTTAGATCCTGGATATTTGCCAAGACCGCAAACTTCGGAGAAGAGGCAGCAAGTGATGGCTTCCGTCTCTCTCCGGATTCCAGCTGACGCTCAACAGAAGGGAACTCACCAAGGCTTGCAAGAAAAGAGAGCTTCAAAACATGACTAACAAGAGCAGATGGTCATTTCACTGTCCAGCGTGTCTGGGGGGGGGGGGGAATGTAGCCTGTCCATCAGTTTTGCATTTGGGGAGAAAGTGGTTCCAAAGAAGTCACGAAGGCTCTCGGCCTTCATGAATTCATTCATAAATGGAGGCAGGATATCCCAAAGGTGCTTTTTTTCAAGAGGCAACTGGACTTTCTGGCTTTTGTTAGGATTAGGGGTGGCATGATAGCAGCGTTCCAGGACTTGAGGGGCTGCCCCAAAGAAGAGGGGGGGGTCAAACTATTCTCCAAAGCACCAGCAGGCAGGACGAGAAGCAACAGATGGAAATTCATCAAGGAGAGAAGCAACCTGGAATTAAGGAGAAATTTCCTGACAGTGAGGACAATTAGCCAGTGGAACCGCTTGCCACCAGAAATCATGGGTCAGAAATCATCACTGGAGGGTTTTAAGAAGAGATTGGACAGTCACTTGTCTGGGATGGTATAGGGCCGTGATGGCGAACCTATGGCACACGTGCTGGAAGTGGCACCTGAGCCATCTCTCCGGGCACGTGAGCTGGTGCCCGTTGCTTTTCCATGTTCTGGCGGGCCCAGCTGGTATTCACACACCCAGGAGCATCAGAAACCGGAAGAGCAGCCACCCGGCACGCATGCACACGCTGGGAAGATGATCTTTCGGTTTCCGGCGCACGCATGTGCATTTTCTTCTTTCTTCTTCTATTCTATTCTATTCCATTCCATTCCATTCCATTCCATTCCATTCCATTCCATTCCATTCCATTCCATTCCATTCCATTCTAAATCTTATTCTCTTCTCTTCTCTTCTCTTCTCTTCTCTTCTCTTCTCTTCTCATTTCATTCCATTCTCTCCTCTCCTCCCCACTCCTCCCCTATCTTATCCTATCTTCTCTTCTCTTCTCTTCTCTTCTCTTCTCTTCTCTTCTCTTCTCTTCTCTTCTCTTCTCCTCTCCTCTCTCTTCCCTTGCCTTCCATTCCATTTCCATACCATATTCTATTCTGTTCTGTTCTGTTTTCATTCTGTTCTATTCTATGCTATGCTATTCTGATTTTCTATTCTATTCTATTCTATTCTATTCTATTCTATTCTATTCTATTCTATTCTATTCTATTCTATTCTATTCTATTCTATTCTATTCTACTCTACCCTACCCTACCCTACCCTACCCTACCCTACCCTATTCTATCCTTTCTAATTTACTCTGCTCTACTCTCTTTGAAGACATTTCTCTTTTCATCCAAGAAGCTTCTTCAGCTCTGACCAGATAGTGGAGAATGGAAGGATTTCTATTCCTTGCAGACAGCTGGTTATTTGCATTCTTTTTTAGAGGGTCGTCGAGGCCACTTGGGAGGTTTGTCTGTGTCCTCGGGGTCACCTGAGTGGTGCAAATGAGTGTGTAAATGGGGGAGGGATACGACACCATCTATCTCCGGTCTACAACACAGCCCTTTCAGCAGCTCCAAGAAGGCTCCGCACCCATTTGCATCACTCAGGTGACCCCGAAGGCACAGATAAACCTCCAAGTGGCCTCAACGACCCTGTAAAAGGATGCAAATCAGTGGTGGGTTCCTCCTGGTTCAGTCTGGTTCAGCCGAGCCGGTAGCAGTGACGATATGACATCACTGAACCGGTTCTCTCCCCCCCCACCCTCCCACCCCCCCACGTTATTCTTACCTTTTATTTGGTCCCACCCCCAATCTATTGCTGCCTCCTGAGTCCCAGCTGATGACTAGAGGGAAAAAAACTGTTTAAACTCTTGCCGCGGGGCTTCAAAGGGCCGCCCTACAGCTGATCAGTGTTAAAAGCAAACAAATGAGTCGGGTCGTAAGTGCGAGGACTGGTCGTAAGTGCGAGGACCTTCCAGAAATGACTCTGATCAGCTAGCCACGCCCACCTAGTCACATGAAAAACCACAGGACCTGGATGGCTGAGAACCTCCATAAACAACGGAGGAGGCAGGAGTTTTGCTGATTCCGCTTCCAAGATAATTTATCCTTCTTACTTCCAGACGTTAAGATGTGATCCATGAAATTCTGTGTCTCTTTTGCTGCCCTATTCACGATCTGTCAATCCAAGTAGTCCTTAACGTACGACCACAATTCAGCCCAATACGTGAAGCGACTTTGGCCCCGTTTTACGACCTTTCTTGCCGCATTTGTGAAGTCATTCAGTGCCGTTGTTAAGTTAGTAACACATGGAGGCGAAGTGACTCTGGCTTCCCCATTGTCTTTGCTTATCAGAAGGTCGCAAAAGGGGATCACCCCCTCCCAGGATACCGTCGTAAGTACGAGGCATCTGAATTATGATCACGTGACCAAGGGGATGCTGCAACGGTCGTTAAGTATGAGAAACTCAGGGTACCATCACTAAAGCAATGTCGACTGGTGGTTCCCAGGGGGAGAGCCTTCTCTGTGGGGGCACCTACCCTTTGGAACAGGATACCCCCAGGGATAAGAATAATCCCAGATCTTCGTACTTTCCGTCGGGCACTTAAGACCTTCCTCTTTCACCAAGCCGAGCTGGCATAATTAATTCTTACTTTCCTTTTCCTAATTGTGTAAATTTTATTCTGAAGATCTTAACTTAACTGAGAAGCCAAATTGACTTAATTATTATTTATTACTTCTATTCACATTTTTATATATATGTTTATTTTGACTGTTCACCGCCCTGAGTCCTTCGGGAGAAGGGCGGTATGTATGTATGTATGTATGTATGTATGTATGTATGTATGTATGTATGTATGTATGTATGTATAAATAAATAAATAAATAAATAAATAAATAAATAAATAAATAAATAAATAAATAAATAAATAAATAAATGGGTCTTAAGTCACTTTTTTCAGTGGCTGTCGTAACTCCGAACGGTCAGTAAACAGATGGTTTTAATTCGAGGACTATCTGATTTCGCAGAGCGATCGCGTCCGTCTGTCCGTTCTTTCTTCCTACCTGGAACTAAATTGCGGATGAAAAAAAAAAAAAAAACGCCGTGCGAGACAAAACAGGCTTTGGTAGCTACACCGAAGAGATCTAAGGGGATCACTTCTCACCGCAGAACATGTAAGAAATGCAAACTATGCCACAGTGGCCCAGTGGCACGTGGCTTGTAACGTGGCTGCCTTGATTACCTGCACGGGGAATACGCGGCCCGTAAAGGAAGCCGAGGAAAGAACGTAAGAATATATATATATATATATCTCTCTCTGAGGCAGTGGAGCAGGTAAGTAAGTGAGCCTCGTTTGGTGTTCTTTTTTCCGCTTCCCAAACCGTAGCGCGATTGACAAACTGCGCTCCGAGACTCCCTGCGGTCGTGTCACTTCGGCTTCCATCAAAAGAGGCCACAAACACACAGCGAAAGAGGATGCATTTCAAAGCGGTTAGAGATAAACCAAATCCCCGGCCTGTTTTGTATGCAGAACAATGGCCGCCTGCTTCCATATTAATTATGAACATATGCCTGGCATCTCACATCTCTTCTCGCCCCCACCCCACCTCACCACCCCCGTCCAGGAATATAGGGAAGGGGGAACGAACGGGAGGAAGGGGAGAAGAGTGGCAGCTTGTCAAGGGAATCTCCAGAAGGGAGGAAGGAGAAGGTGGATGGACAGAATGTCGGACCAGCCGAGCGGGAGGGCGAGCGGGTGAAATATGCCCAGGGAGACTCAGGTGGAAAAGGGGAGGGGGGGGGCACTTGAAAAATTCTGTCGTCCCGTATCCTTCCCGACACCTTGCAATGGGTTAGGCCAGAGGTCTGCAACCTTAAACACTCAAAGAGCCATTTGGACCCATTTCCCACAGAAAAGAAAACACCGGGAGCCACAAAACCCTTCCCGTGCCTGACTATTTCTTGAGCGGCCACAAAACTGGGCTGGCTTGAGCTAAATTTTAAATTGATTTTAAATTGGGTTGTTTTAATTTACGGCCAAAATATTTAATTATTTTAATACTGTTTTTTAAATTTTGTATGCTTTGTTTTTACTTAGGCTGTGCACCGCCCTGAGTCCTATTTGGAGAAGGGCGGTATAGAAATTTAAACAAATAAAATAAAATAAATAAATAAAAACTAGCATATGTAGTTGAATTAAATGTTCTGTTTTCTTCTGAAACTTTTCTTTTCTTGGATTTATCCATGGTTGGCCTACCCGGGGTTGAAAAGCTTAATAAATCGCGTGCTGGCGGGTGTCGCACATTGGCGGTTGTGACGCATATTTTGAGTGACAGGGAGCCGCAGCAGAGGGGTGAAAGAGCCACATGCGGCTCCAGAGCCGCAGGTTGCTGACCCCTGGGTTAGGCCCATAGGGTGCAACCTCCTGCAGACTGAGCAGGATTTTAGAGCAGGGTTTTCCAACCTTGGGAACTTTGTAAAACGTGTGGACTTCAACTCCCAGAATTCCCCAGCCAGCATGGCTGGCTGGGGAATTCTGGGAGTTGAAGTCCACAGGTCTTAACATTGCCACGGTTGAAAAAACATTGCTAAACAGCCATGCCAGGGATACAAATCAACATTTGTCTGGAAGAACCCCAGTCTTCTCTTCCTTACAGTAGACCAGGGGTGTCGGATTCGGATTCAGCCTGCGGGGTACTTAGATCTGGCCCGCAGGGCTGGCCTGCCAATAGCAAAGGATCAGACCGCGGTACCTCTACTACTAGCGAAAATGGGCCAGCCCCCCTGCGCCCCGTTTTGGCTGCCAGAGTGCTGCAGGAGCCCGTCCAGGCCAAAAATGGGGCACAGGGTGGGGCACACGCGACATCAGCCCCACACACTCCGTTTTGGGTGTTTCGATCACATAGCTAGGGGGACGCTGCATCGGTCGTAAGTCTGAAAAACGGCCACGAGTCACTTTTTTTCAATTCTGTTATTAGTTTGAACAGTCACTAAATGGAGCTGTTGTAAATCGAGGACTACCTGTACGCCAAGGGTAGCCTCCCCTGTGCAGTATTATCGCCTCATTATTAAATTGCGTGGCCCTTAATTACGAGGAATTAAGCCTATCTTCTCGAGAGAGAAGAGAAAAAGAAAAAAAGAAAAATTGGAATTTAATTTTCTTTTTAAAAAGTTCAACAGCATCCTTCGCAAGATGCAAATGAGCAGCCCCGGAGGCAGGAAACGCAGATCAAAAACCAAGGTGCGACGGATTCACCAGGCGGATGCTTGGCTTCGCGGCTAAACTTTCAAATACGGTTCGACTCGACGCTTGCCATCCGGGCACGCGGTCCCAGCAAAGTAGCCATCTATTCAAAACGTGAAGGGCAGGGATGGGCCTTGGGGGCGGGAGAGGGGGGGAGGTTGGGTGGGAGGGGGGCAACTTCTCACCTTAATGCTGCCTCCGATGAGATCAGGGGGCGCTTCGTCCGTTTCCAAGGCGACGTTGATGGAAGCAAAGGGGCGGCTGGCCATCTGTTGCATCTCTCGGAGCAATTGCTGGGGAAGGAAAAAAAGATGTTAATTCTGTGCTCGGAATGGAAATATTTTAGATTTTAAAACTGGCATCTAAAGCTGTGTTTCTGAATCTTGGCTGTTTGAAGCCAGGTGGACCTCAACTCCCAGAATTCCCCAGCCAGCTGCGGTGAATCCTGGTTTTAAGCTGGGAGGACTTCAACTCCCAGAATCCCCCAGCCAGCTGCGGTGAATCTTGGTTTTAAGCTGGGAGGACTTCAACTCCCAGAATCCCCCAGCCAGCTGCGGTGAATCTTGGTTTTAAGCTGGGAGGACTTCAACTCCCAGAATCCCCCAGCCAGCTGCAGTGAATCTTGGTTTTAAGCTGGGAGGACTTCAACTCCCAGAATCCCCCAGCCAGCTGCGGTGAATCTTGGTTTTAAGCTGGGAGGACTTCAACTCCCAGAATCCCCCAGCCAGCTGCGGTGAATCTTGGTTTTAAGCTGGGAGGACTTCAACTCCCAGAATCCCCCAGCCAGCTGCGGTGAATCTTGGTTGTTTTAAGCTGTGCGAACTTCAATTCCCAGAATCCCCCAGCCAGCTGCGGTGAATCTTGGTTTTAAGCTGGGAGGACTTCAACTCCCAGAATCCCCCAGCCAGCTGCGGTGAATCTTGGTTTTAAGCTGGGAGGACTTCAACTCCCAGAATCCCCCAGCCAGCTGCGGTGAATCTTGGTTTTAAGCTGGGAGGACTTCAACTCCCAGAATCCCCCAGCCAGCTGCGGTGAATCTTGGTTGTTTTAAGCTGTGCGAACTTCAATTCCCAGAATCCCCCAGCCAGCTGCGGTGAATCTTGGTTTTAAGCTGGGAGGACTTCAACTCCCAGAATCCCCCAGCCAGCTGCGGTGAATCTTGGTTTTAAGCTGGGAGGACTTCAACTCCCAGAATCCCCCAGCCAGCTGCAGTGAATCTTGGTTTTAAGCTGGGAGGACTTCAACTCCCAGAATCCCCCAGCCAGCTGCGGTGAATCTTGGTTTTAAGCTGGGAGGACTTCAACTCCCAGAATCCCCCAGCCAGCTGCGGTGAATCTTGGTTTTAAGCTGGGAGGACTTCAACTCCCAGAATCCCCCAGCCAGCTGCGGTGAATCTTGGTTGTTTTAAGCTGTGCGAACTTCAATTCCCAGAATCCCCCAGCCAGCTGCGGTGAATCTTGGTTTTAAGCTGGGAGGACTTCAACTCCCAGAATTCCCCAGCCAGCTGCGGTGAATCTTGGTTTTAAGCCGGGAGGACTTCAACTCCCAGAATCCCCCAGCCAGCTGCAGTGAATCTTGGTTTTAAACCGGGAGGACTTCAACTCCCAGAATCCCCCAGCCAGCTGCGGTGAATCTTGGTTTTAAGCTGGGAGGACTTCAATTCCCAGAATCCCCCAGCCAGCTGCAGTGAATCTTGGTTGTTTTAAGCTGTGCAAACTTCAATTCCCAGAATCCCCCAGCCAGCTGCAGTGAATCTTGGTTTTAAGCTGGGAGGACTTCAACTCCCAGAATCCCCCAGCCAGCTGCGGTGAATCTTGGTTTTAAGCCGGGAGGACTTCAACTCCCAGAATCCCCCAGCCAGCTGCAGTGAATCTTGGTTTTAAACCGGGAGGACTTCAACTCCCAGAATCCCCCAGCCAGCTGCGGTGAATCTTGGTTTTAAGCTGGGAGGACTTCAATTCCCAGAATCCCCCAGCCAGCTGCAGTGAATCTTGGTTGTTTTAAGCTGTGCAAACTTCAATTCCCAGAATCCCCCAGCCAGCTGCAGTGAATCTTGGTTTTAAGCTGGGAGGACTTCAACTCCCAGAATTCCCCAGCCAGCTGCGGTGAATCTTGGTTGTTTTAAGCTGTGCGAACTTCAATTCCCAGAATCCCCCAGCCAGCTGCGGTGAATCTTGGTTTTAAGCTGGGAGGACTTCAACTCCCAGAATTCCCCAGCCAGCTGCGGTGAATCTTGGTTTTAAGCCGGGAGGACTTCAACTCCCAGAATCCCCCAGCCAGCTGCAGTGAATCTTGGTTTTAAACCGGGAGGACTTCAACTCCCAGAATCCCCCAGCCAGCTGCGGTGAATCTTGGTTTTAAGCTGGGAGGACTTCAATTCCCAGAATCCCCCAGCCAGCTGCAGTGAATCTTGGTTGTTTTAAGCTGTGCAAACTTCAATTCCCAGAATCCCCCAGCCAGCTGCAGTGAATCTTGGTTTTAAGCTGGGAGGACTTCAACTCCCAGAATTCCCCAGCCAGCTGCGGTGAATCTTGGTTTTAAGCCGGGAGGACTTCAACTCCCAGAATCCCCCAGCCAGCTGCAGTGAATCTTGGTTTTAAACCGGGAGGACTTCAACTCCCAGAATCCCCCAGCCAGCTGCGGTGAATCTTGGTTTTAAGCTGGGAGGACTTCAATTCCCAGAATCCCCCAGCCAGCTGCAGTGAATCTTGGTTGTTTTAAGCTGTGCAAACTTCAATTCCCAGAATCCCCCAGCCAGCTGCAGTGAATCTTGGTTTTAAGCTGGGAGGACTTCAATTCCCAGAATCCCCCAGCCAGCTGCAGTGAATCTTGGTTTTAAGCTGGGAGGACTTCAATTCCCAGAATCCCCCAGCCAGCTGCAGTGAATCTTGGTTTTAAGCTGGGAGGACTTCAATTCCCAGAATCCCCCAGTCAAGCTGCAGTGAATCTTGAGTTGTTTGAAGCCAGGTGGACTTCAACTCCCAGAATCCCCCAGCCAGCCGCAGTGATTCAAGGTTGGGAGAGACATGTCTAGATGTCAGTGATTCACTGCAGTTGTTCAGTTAGCAACACAGTTGTTAGGCATTAAGTGAGTTTTGCCCCGTTTTATGACCATTCTTGTGACAGCTGTTAAGGGACCCACTGCAGTTGTTAAGTTAGTCACCCCGTTGCTAAGGGAATCTGGCTTCCCTGTTGGCTCTGACTTCTCAGGTCACCAAAGGGGATTCTTTTGACCCCTGGAGACACTGCAAACCGTCATAAATAGGAGCCAGTTGTCTGAATTTTGATCACTTGACCACTGGCATGTTACGATGGTCGTAAGTGTGAAAAACAGGCATAAGTTGAGAAATGGCTGAGAAACACAGATCTAAAAGAGAGTTTCAATTCTCTTTAAAGAGATGTCCTCGACCTACAACCATTCGTTTAGCGACTGCTTGAAGTTACAACGGCACCAGGGAAAAAACTGACTTATGACCATTTTTCACACTTTTGACCATTGCAGCATCCTCCTGCTGACGTGATTTATATTTGGATGCTTGACAACGGACTCATATTTATGACGGTTGCAGTGTCCCGGGGGTCATGCAATCCCCTTTTGGTGAAGCAAAGGCAACGGGGAAACCCGACCCCCTTAATGACCGCTGGTACTAATTTAACAACTGCATTGATTCGCTTAGCAAATGGGGCAGGAAAAGTCTGTAAAATGGAACAAAACTCTCTTTTAACAAATTTCTCACTTAGCAACCTAAGGCTTTGGCCTCAGTTGCGGTCATAAGTCGAGGACTACTGTAATAATCATATGAAAATAAAGCAGAAGTCTCTTTCTTTCTTTCTTTCTTTCTTTCTTTCTTTCTTTCTTTCTTTCTTTCTTTCTTTCTTTCTTTCTTTCTTTCTTTCTTTCTTTATTGAATTTGTATACCGCCCTACTCCCGAAGGACTCAGGGCGGGGAACAGCCATAGAATAAAACATATAGATACAAAATTTAAAATAAACTAAAACGAATTAAATAATTTGGCTGAACAAATTTAAAACCCCAATAATTTAAAACTCCCATTTTTTCTTTTAAAAAAGAGAGCAGTTCTGCTCCCAGCAGCTGTGCAGTAACTTATACGATGACAAGCCTTCAGATTCGTTTTATTATTAGTAGGTGTCTGTTTAAGGTTTTTCTCAACAGTCATTTTTAAACCTTCTCTTTCTGCGTTAGTTATACAGTTTTATTTATCTATTAGCCAACAAAGCGGACTTACGAGTGCCAAAAAATAAAGAAGAGGCTTCAGAAGTTACAAATATAGAAAAAAAGAATTAGAACCGTAAATCTGGTACCCTCAGTCAATAAAACCACAGGCCGAACACTCAAAAAACTGTGACAAATTTTTTTTTTTTTGGGTGGGTGGGTAGGGGGCTGGATTTATGAAATGCCCTTGGCGCTGCAGATGACATGTATCAGAAGACGAATTCCAGAAGGCTGAAACTCAACAGGGGAAGCGTCTACGGCCCCTCCATGAGCCACAGGAAGGCAGAAACAAGCACGGATCTTATCAGAGGGGACCAATTCTTATTCTTTAACCTCAAGAGATTGTGGGAGCTTCATCCCTGGAGCCTTTCAAGCAGAGACTGGACTGCCATCTGTCAGAAATGGGGAAGGGTCTCCTGCTTGGGTGAAGGGGGGGTTGGACTAGATGACCTACAAGGTCCCTTCCAACTCTGTTATTAATCTGTTATTATTCTGTCATTCAGAAATTGTGGGAGACCAGAGGAGACATGAGAGCAGTCTTCCAATTTTTGAGGGGCTGCCACAGAGAGGAGGGGGTCAACTTATTTCCCAAAGAAATCAGCCAAACAATAGTAGGAGATATGGAGGAGGATATGGATTTTGGGATAAATCTGTGTAAAATGAAATGAATAAATAGATGATAAGTGTGAGAAAAATAAAGCTAAAGTGATAAAGTCCAAGATTTAAAGATGTGATGAAATGGGACTAGAGATTAAGAAATATGGATAGAATTTTGTTTTAGAAATTGAAATAAAAATAAGAGTTGTATTCCATTTGAAAATAAGATTTGTGGTGATAAAATTGTAAGGTAAATAATTAAATTAAGAGGTTAGAATATTGTTTTAAGATTAATGTTTTGATATTGAGGTTAAAAGATAAAAATGAATTAATTTTAGTTGGAAATTAAACTTGTGGTGATATAATAGAATGGTTTAGATCAGTGTTTCTCAACCTTGGTAGCTTGAAGATGGGTGGACTTCAACTCCCAGAATCCCCCAGCCAGCAGCACTGCTGGCTGGGGGATTCTGGGAGTTGAAGTCCACCCATCTTCAAGCTACCAAGGTTGAGAAACACTGGTTTAGATTAAGATGTTAGAATTTATGTTAAAAAAAATTATGTTTTGATTTTTAATTTTAAAAGACGTAATGGGAAATTGTGAATGGAAATGGTCAAAGAAATGTAAGTGATTGTACCTATCTACGACCGGATCGAGACTTCGTTCTTGAAAGATATATTTTATGTTTATGTTTGAAAAAATAAAAAATATTTTGGAAAAAAAAAAACTTATTTTCCAAAGCCCCTCAAAGCCAGACAAGGAATAATGGATGGAAACTGGACAAGGGAAGATTCAACCTGGAAATAAGGAGAAATTTTCTGACAGTAAGAACAATTAACCAATGGAACAGAAGTTGCCTTCGGAAGTTGTGGGGGCTTCATCACTTGAGACTTTCAAGAAGAGACTGGGCTGCCATCTGTCAAAAATGGTGTAGGGAGGGTCTGCTGGGCAGGGGGTTGGACTAGATGACCTACAAGGTCCCTTCCCACTCTGTTCATCTGTATCTGTATGCCAAACCAGCCCGTTTGATCTATATCCCTAAATGGGAAACCTGCTGTGTTGCAGATCGGATGGCCGTTATGTGCTTCTACATGGGGCTCCCCTTGAGGAGCACCCGGAGGCTCCAACTGGTGCAGAATGCGGCCGCGCAGGGGATTATGGAAGCCAGGGGTCGCTCCCATGGGACGCCTCTCCTGCGTGAGCTGCATTGGCTTCCAGTGGTCTTCCGGGTGCGCTTCAAGGTGTTGGTCCCCACCTTTAAAGCGCTCCATGGCATCGGACCTCGGTATTTGCGGGACTGCCTTCTGCTGCCGATAGCCTCCCACCGTCCAGTACGCTCCCACAGAGAGGGACTCCTCAGGGTGCCGTCAGCCAGGCAATGTCGGCTGGCGACCCCCAGGGGGAGGGCCTTCTCTGTGGGGGCACCTGCCCTCTGGAACGATTTGCCCCCGGAGATAAGAAGGATATCGGATCTCCGGGTCTTTCGCCGTGCCCTGAAAACTTTTCTTTTCCATCAAGCAGGGCTGGCGTGAAACCCTCCCCCCCCCTTTTTTTTTTTTTAGCTTTTTAAATTGTCAATGGGTTTTAGTTTGAATGTTTTAAATTTTGGGCCAAAGTCATGTAATTCTTTTAAAAAATTTAAATTTTGTATTGGTATGTGTTTTAGTTCTGGCTGTGCACCGCCCTGAGTCTGCTTGGAGAAGGGCATGATACAAATTGAATAAAATAAATAAATAAATAAATAATGCCATAAGCCTGCGATATACCCAAAGAAAGATTTCCATCCAAAAGGCAGGGCCAGACAGTATAAGTTATTTCACAAGTCATTTTGTTTTTCTTCTATTCATTAGTGTCATTTTTCTATTTTTTGGCCTCTCGCCTTGAGCATCTCATCTTTAGGGCATGAATATTGAAATTCTGGAAAGAGTGCAGAGAAGAGCAACGAAGGTGATTAGGGGACTGGAGGCTAAAACATACGAAGAACGGCTGCAGGAACTGGGTATGTCTAGTCTAGAGAAAAGAAGGACGAGGGGTGACATGAGAGCAGTCTTCCAATATCTCAGGGGCTGCCCCAAAGAAGAGGGAGTCAAGCTATTCTCCAAAGCCCCTGAAGGCAGGACAAGAAGCAATGGGTGGAAACTAGTAATCAAGGAGAGAAGCAACTTAGAACTAAGGACAAATTTCCTGACAGTGAGAACAATTAACCAGTGGAACTGCTTGCCACCAGAAGTTGTAGGTTCTCCAACAGTGGAAGTTTTGAAGAAGAGATTGGACAACCACTTGTCCAGGATGGTATAGGCAGTAGTGGGTTTCAATTTTGGCCGCTACCACT
Organism: Pantherophis guttatus; assembly: GCF_059756535.1. Taxonomy (NCBI): domain Eukaryota; kingdom Metazoa; phylum Chordata; class Lepidosauria; order Squamata; family Colubridae; genus Pantherophis; species Pantherophis guttatus. Next base: position 3,213,408 of record NC_142070.1, read on the forward strand.
TCGCTCGTGGGTGCGTGCGTGGGTGGGCGGAGCCTCCCGCCGCCACTGCCGCTATCAGTTTGCCCGACCCGGGGCAAACCGGTAGCAATCCCCCACTGGGTATAGGGTTTTCTGCCTGAGCAGTAGCAGTCTTTCCCACTGATTGCCGGAAAGTTGCAAAAGTTGATCACATGATCACTTGGGGATACAGCAACGGTCCTAAGTACGAATCAGTTGCCAAGGATATGAATTTTGATCACAGGGCCACGGGGACGCTGCAACGGTCGTTAAGCGTGAAAGAGGCTCCTAAGTCAATTTTTTTTCAACACCGTTGTAACTTCGGTTACTAAATGAACAGTCAATTGTAATCTATTTGCATAGCAGCCTTTTCTGATCGCAGCAACTTTCAAGTTGTGTAGACTTCAAGTCCCAGAATTCCACAGTCAGCCATGCCCCCCGGGGAATTCTGGGAGTTGTAGTCTACACAACTTCAATTTACTGAGATCCAGAAACACTGCTCTTAAAAAAACTCCATAAAACCCATTACTGATTTATAACCCAACCCGTAGCGTCTGCCCTTCGTGAGAAAAATCTGCTAAAGAGATAAAAAGACACAAGCTGACAACATCAATGCTTCCTTCGGCTTCTTTTTCATCTTGAAACATCAAATACACACACACACACACATATATATATTTATTATTTTATTTATTATTCAAATTTCTATACCGCCCTTCTCCTTTCCGACTCAGGGCGGTGAACAGCCAAAATAAAACATTTATACATAAGTACGATTAAAAATAGATTTAAAATAATTAAATTTGGCCCATAGTTTAAAATTTATATATATATATATATATATATATATAGAGAGAGAGAGAGAGAGAGAGAGAGAGAGAGAGAGAGAGAGAGAGAGAGAGAGAGAGAGAGAGAGAGAGAGAGAGAGAGAGAGAGAGAGAGAGAGAGAGAAAACCCTTGAGAATTTTTCTTCTGCTTGAGCTTTTCTTCCTCCTTATTCTTCTTCAATACCTGTTTCCTTTGCAGCTTAAGTTTTCAAGCTTTATAGCTAAATTGCAGCTTTTGTGGACGGTTAAAGGAACACAGAGCGAGATACAAACGAAAGGAAAGGAAAAGGAGAATATATATATATCCTTTTTTCGTTGCTTTGGCTTCTTTGGGGGTTTTTTTGGTCCCTCTAGTGATGGTTGGGAGGTCAACCAACTTCATTTCTTGTCCTCAATTCAGGACGGATGCACCATCTGGGGCTAGCTATAATGAGGGAGGGATGGAAGGGGAGAGACGGTACCGAGCGGGCTTCGGAAGCCATCCGGTTCATACGCGGGTACGGGAGGTGCGAGATTAATGGCCCCCGTAAATAACAAATGCCCCGAAGGCCAGAAAGAGATGAGGGACCGGAAGAGCCACACCTGGAGTTACTGTGCCGAGCTGGATATCTAAGGGACACATTCGGAATTTACTTGTGAAATCGTGATGCTGAAGGATGATGTAGTTCGGGCAGGTCCTGGGAATTTTCGAGCGCAAAAGTCTTTCCTGAGGGTCAGCCGACAGGTAGTTTTATTAAAAAAAATCAGCTGGGACAAAACAAATTACCCAGGCAGAATCTTTCTTTCTTTCTCTTTCTCTCTCTCTCTCTCTCTCTCTCTCTCTTTCTTTCCTTCTTTCTTTCTCTTCCTTCCGTTTTTGTCCTTTTGTCCCTTTATCCTTCCCTCCTCCCTTTTTCCTTCCTTCCTCTATCCATCCATCCTGTCTCCCTTTTTCCTTCCTTCCTTCATTTGTTCGTTCCTTCCTTCCTTCCTTCCTTCCATCCATCCTCCCTTTTTTGTCCTTCCTTCCTTCCTTCCTCCCTTTTTGTCCTTCCTTCCTTCCATCCATCCATCCTCTTTTTGTCCTTCCTTCCTTCCTCCCTTTTCTGTCCTTCTCTCCCTCTATCCTTCCTTCCTCCTTTTACTTCCTTCCTTCCTCTAGCCATCCATCCTGCCTCCCTTTTTCCTTCCTTCCTTCCTTTTTGTCCTTCCTTCCATCCATCCTCGTTTTTGTCCTTCCTTCCTTCCTCCCTTTTCTGTCCTTCTCTCCCTCTATCCTTCCCTCCCTTTTTCCTTCCTTCCTTCCTCTAGCCATCCATCCTGCCTCCCTTTTTCCTTCCTTCCTTCCTTTTTGTCCTTCCTTCCATCCATCCATCCTCGTTTTTGTCCTTCCTTCCTTCCTCCCTTTTCTGTCCTTCTCTCCCTCTATCCTTCCTTCCTCCTTTTACTTCCTTCCTTCCTCTATCCATCCATCCTGCCTCTTTTTCCTTCCTTCCTTCCTCCCTTTTTGTCCTTCCTTCCATACATCCATCCTTTTTTGTCCTTCCTTCCTCCCTTTTTTCTTCCTTCCTTTTTTTCTTTCCTTCCTTCCATCCTCCCTTTTTTGTCCTTCCTTCCATCCATCCATCCATCCATCCATCCATCCATCCATCAATCCATCCATCACTGGAAGTTTTCAAGAAGACACTGAGCAGCCATTTATCCGGAATAGAGCAGGAGATTGGAGTAGAAGTCCTCCAACTCTGCCATTCTGTAAAAGTTCAGAAGAGAAGGACTAGGGGTGACAGGATAGGCTTCCAGTACTTGAGAGGTCGTAAGAGAGAAGAAGGAGTCAATTTATTCTCCAAAGCCCTTGAGGGCAGGACGAGAAATATCAGGCAGATGGGGGATTCTGGGAGTTGAAGTCCACCCATCTTCAAGCTACCAAGGTTGAGGAACACTGTGTTAATCTCTGCTCTTGTGGGTATTTTATTTCTGGCCAGGAAGTGCAGTGATCTTTTAGCTTTTGGATTGTCTCTTTTGAATGGTGTGTAAATGTGGTTCATCTCTATGTGCCCGTTGATGGCCATTTTGTCTGAGTGCCGCTGGCTGGGGGATTCTGGGAGTTGAAGTCCACCCATCTTCAAGCTACCAAGGTTGAGAAACACTGTGTTAATCTCTGCTCTTGTGGGTATTTTATTTCTGGCCAGGAAGTGCAGTACTCTTTTAGCTTTTGGATTGTCTCTTTTGAATGGTGTGTAAGTGTGGTCCATCTCTATGTGCCCGTTGATGGCCGTTTTGTCTTAGTGCCGCTGGCTGGGGGATTCTGGAGTTGAAGTCCACCCATCTTCAAGCTACCAAGGTTGAGGAACACTGTGTTAATCTCTGCTCTTGTGGGTATTTTATTTCTGGCCAGGAAGTGCAGTGATCTTTTAGCTTTTGGATTGTCTCTTTTGAATGGTGTGTAAATGTGGTCCATCTCTATGTGCCCGTTGATGGCCGTTTTGTCTTAGTGCCGCTGGCTGGGGGATTCTGGAGTTGAAGTCCACCCATCTTCAAGCTACCAAGGTTGAGGAACACTGTGTTAATCTCTGCTCTTGTGGGTATTTTATTTCTGGCCAGGAAGTGCAGTGATCTTTTAGCTTTTGGATTGTCTCTTTTGAATGGTGTGTAAGTGTGGTCCATCTCTATGTGCCCGTTGATGGCCGTTTTGTCTTAGTGCCGCTGGCTGGGGGATTCTGGAGTTGAAGTCCACCCATCTTCAAGCTACCAAGGTTGAGAAACACTGTGTTAATCTCTGCTCTTGTGGGTATTTTATTTCTGGCCAGGAAGTGCAGTGATCTTTTAGCTTTTGGATTGTCTCTTTTGAATGGTGTGTAAATGTGGTCCATCTCTATGTGCCCGTTGATGGCCGTTTTGTCTTAGTGCCGCTGGCTGGGGGATTCTGGAGTTGAAGTCCACCCATCTTCAAGCTACCAAGGTTGAGGAACACTGTGTTAATCTCTGCTCTTGTGGGTATTTTATTTCTGGCCAGGAAGTGCAGTGATCTTTTAGCTTTTGGATTGTCTCTTTTGAATGGTGTGTAAGTGTGGTCCATCTCTATGTGCCCGTTGATGGCCGTTTTGCCTGAGTGCCGCTGGCTGGGGGATTCTGGAAGTTGAAGTCCACCCATCTTCAAGCTACCAAGGTTGAGAAACACTGGTATAGGGTCTCCTGCTCGAGCAGCGGGTTAGACTAGAAGACCTCCAAGGCCCCTTCCAACTCCACGATTCTATCTTCCATGTTCTTCTGCCCGTGCTAGCAAGAAGCCGAGAAATCTCCCGTTGCAGAATTGACTTGGGAGAAGTCCCACCTATGCACCGAGCATCCCTTTTAACCTCCTACTTTAAAAGATGTTCAGCAGATTGCAAACTGAAATAAAGCCCCCCCCCCCAAAAAAAAAGCAGATTGCTAGGTTGCTGCTCGGTAATTGTGCCCTTCAGCTACCATAAAACGCTTTGTCTAATGGCTGTGAAAAGGAAAAAGAAAAAAAGAGAGAGAGAGAGCCAGAGCCAGAGCAAGCTGTCCTGATAAATATGCCTGAAATAAGAATCTCGCAGAACTCATTAACGCTGCGAGGAGTCGAACATTCGCACAATCAAAGCATCCACCCATGAGGTTCCTTGGACACAGTCTACGCAGCTTGTTCACCCTTCAAATTAGAAGACAATGCAAGGCTGACACACACCGTGTTTTTGAAGCCGGCTGAGTCACGCGCAGAATGGCTGCCAGGGATCCATTCATAAGACCCGGACGTGATGTGGGTCTCCACTTACTACGAGGAGGGGTCAAAAATAAGGGTGGGAGGGAAAAAGCTGGGAGAGCAAGAAGGGAAGAGCTGAGAGAGGAGCTGCCAGGCAGTCTAGCCTCACTTGAAAAAAAAAAATTAAGCTTTTATTTGGTGGCTTAGTTTTAGCGGGTTCCTCCGCCCCCTTCCCCCCCTCCCACTGGTTATTTCTTAAACAGTACCGATAAAGGAGAATATTTGCAGCTCAGGGTTGAACTGTGGGGTCCCTTGGGGCTCTCTGAGCTTGGTGGTTTTCTTGCAGATGTTTCATGACCCAACTAGGGAACGTCATCAGTGCTAGAAGGGAGTGGAGTATGTGGAGAGGGGGAGGGGGGAGGAGCAGGAGGTGGAGGAGGAGCAGGAGAATGACTGTGGGGCCCTTGGTGCTCTCTGAGCCTGGTGATTTTCTTACAGACGTATCATGACCCAACAAGGTAACATCATCAGTGCTAGAAGGGAATGGTGTCTTTGGAGAGGATGAAAAGGGGGAGGGGGAGAAGGAGGGGGAGGGGAGAGGAAGGAGGAAGAGGAAGAGGAGGAAAAAGAGGAGGAGGACTGCCGGGTCCTTGGTTCTCTCTGAGCTTGGTGTTTTTCTTGCAGACATTTCGTGACCCAACTAGAGAACGTCATCAGTGCTACAAGGGAGTGCCCTCTGAGCTTGGTGGTTTTCTTGGAGACGTTCCATGACCCAACTAGGGAACATCATCAGTGGTAGAAGGGAGAGGGGTTTGCAGAGAGGAGGAGGAGGAGGAGGAGGAGGAGGAGGAGGAGGAGGAGGAGGAGGAGGAGGAGGACGACTGTGGGGTCCTTGGTGGATTTTGTCCTATTTTACGATCTTTCTTGCCGCAGATGTTAAGTGAATCGCAGCAGTTGTTAAGTCAGTGACGCGGCTGTTAAGTGAATTCCTTGCCGGATTTCTTTCGACATCGTCTTTGGGGTCAAATTTCACCCCATCCAGATTGATCTGGATGAAAACTGCTCCTCTTCTAGCAGTTTTGCTAAGATGGCTAGCTGGGGATGCTGGGAAGTGTAGTTCAAACACGTTGGGGTTGGTGGTAATGGGAGGAGGAGGAGGAGGAGGGAGGAAAGAGGGAGGAAGGAGGAAGAGGGAGGAGGAGGAGGGAGGAACGAGGAGCAGGACAACAAGTGTGAGGTCCTTGGTGCTCTCTGAAGTTGGTGGTTTTCTTGCAGACATTTCATTACCAAAATAGCTAACATCATCAGTGCTAGAAGGGAGTGGGGTTTGCAGAGAGGAGGAGGAGCTGTACTATGAACAGACAATGAGAGATGGAATGCTTTAAATTCTACCATTATTCTCACAGTTCCAGGAGCCCCAGAAAGATAATTTGGAATTGCATTTTGGGTCTTGTACATTTTTTATTCTTCTCTTGCTTTTAATGCGTTCCTTCTACTTCTTCACTTAAGTGACTAATAAGGCATTATTCTCGGAAGAGAGCGAGGGCCATGTTTACGTCATTGGGGCTTCGGGAGTTAGAGAAATGGTCTCAAATTCCTATAAACGCCACTGAAGAGACACAAAAGGGAAATTCAGACTCAAAGGATGGGAAAATACCAGGCTTGACAATAGAGCTTGTCAGAGAGAACTTGAAATAATAATTGAATGCAAACTGAAGATGAGCTTGCGGTGTGAGGTGGCAGCCAAAAAAAAAAAACCACACCAAAAAAACTCAACAACCAAAAAAAACACAAATGCAATTTTAGATGGCATCAACAGATGTAAATTTTCCAAGTCATGAGAAATAACAGGTCTGTTTTTTCTTGTGCCGGTCAGATCCCAATCTTGGGTATTCTGTCCACATTTTTTTTTTAAAAAAAGCTGTATGCCATCCGATAAAAGGAGAATATTTGCAGTTCAGGGTTGAACTGTGGGGTCCTTGGTGCTCTCTGAGCCTGGTGGTTTTCTAGGAGACGTTCCATGACCTAACTAGGGAACGTCATCAATGCTAGAAGGGAGTGGGGTTTGCAGAAGAGGAGGAAAAGGGGGAGGGGGAGGAGGAAGAGGAGGAAGAGGAGGAGAAGGAGAACTGTGGGGGCTCTCTCAGCTTGGTGGTTTTCTTGGAGACGTTTCATCACCCAACTAGGGAACGTCATCAATGCTAGAAGGGAGAGGGGTTTGCAGAGAGGAGGAGGAGGGAGGAGGAGGAGGAGGAGGAGTGATGGGGGTTTTAATCTGGTTTTTATTGAATTTCTTAATTTTAACTTGGACTTCTGTTTTAAGGGTTTGTCTGTTCGGTTTTAATTGTTGTGAGCCGCCCTGAGTCCTGTGGAGATAGGGCGGCATACAAGTCCCAACAAATAAATAAATAAATAAATAAATAAATAAATAAATAAATAAATAAATAAATAAATAAATAAATAAATAAATAAATAAATAAACAAATAAATAAATAAATAAATAATAAATAAGCAAGCTAACATCATCAGTGTGAGAAGGGAATGGGGTTTGCAGAGAGGAGGAGGAGGAGGAGGAGGAGCAGGAGCAGGAGGACGACGACGACGACAACTAGGATCGTGGGGGTCCTTGGTGCTCTCTGAGATTGTTGATTTTCTTGCAGACGTTTCATTACCAAGCTAAGTAACATCATCAGTACAAATCAGCACTGATTATCATCACATCATCAACAGCACATTAGCAGTAGCGGCACTGATGATGTTAACTAGTTTGGTAATGGAACGTCTGCAAGAAAACTACCAAACTCAGACAGCACCAAGGAGCCCATAGTCGTCGTCCTCCTCCTCCTCCTCTCCAAAAACCCCACTCCCTTTCCAGCACTGATGATGTTACCTAGTTGGGTCATGAAACGACTGCAAGGAAACCCCCAAGCTCAGAGGGCACCGAGGAGCCCATGGTTTACCCTGTGTCAAATCCACTCACCCCCCCTCCAGCCGTTTTATTTATCTTTTTTTTTTTTCTAAATTTGATTTATATGCCGCCCTTCTCCGGAGACTCAGGGCGGCTTACAATGCGTTAAGCAATAGCCTTCATACTTTTGTATATTTATACAAAGTCAGCTTATTGCCCCCACAATCTGGATCCTCAATTTATCTACCTTAGAAAGGATGGAAGGCTGAGTCAACCTTGAGCCTGGCGGGATTCGAACTTACTTTAATTGCAGACAGCTGGTCTTAATAACAGGGTGCTTTAGACCACTGTACTACCAAGGCTCTACTTTACTCTATTTTACTCTACTCATAAGAAAGGATATTTTAGGACGTGCACAATGAAAAAAATCTGCAGTAAGATAGCAAAAGCAGACAAAAGAACCATAACCTACAATTTGCCAATACGTTCCATAGCAAAATAAAAAAATAAAATAAAAAAAAATGGTACTATCCAAACTACAAGTTGGAGGCGCTAAGATTTATTGCAATGCCTCGGTGGAACCCGTGCCTCCCTTGACAAAAAAACTGAAAAGTGTTACCCAAATAATTTTATAATGGCTGCAGACAGAAAAACCAGAATAATGGCCATGTTTGCAGTTGTCGGAAATAAGCGAAGTGTATGGATATTTATTACATGTTTAGCAGGCAAAACTGCATCTCTCTCTCTCTCTCTCTCTCTCATCTATCTATCTATCTATCTATCTATCTATCTATCTATCTGGTGGAAAATATTATATCATGATCAGTTCCTCCTATTCAATGGCATGATTAACCTGTGGACCAGTTTATCATGTCACATTAATAATAATAATAATAATAATAATAATAATAATAATAATAATAATAATAATAATAATAATTATTATTATTATTATTATTATTATTATTATTATTATTATTATTATTATTATTATTATTATTATTTTATTTCTATACCGCCCTTCTCCCAAAGGACTCAGGGCGGTGTACAGCCGATTTAAAACCCCAAAAAATTAAAATACCCCAATTTAAAATTATTATGCTGATAGCCCGGCCTGGCGGAACAACAGGGTCTTCAACATTAAGCCAAATAATGGGGTTTATTTGATTTTGGCTAAGCATAATGAACATATCTGGTTGTCCGGTGTTATTTCATGCTGATCTAGGGTCAAAATAAAAGATTTGATTCCGTGTAGTTGTTGCCGTTTGCAATCTGTGCCTGCCTCGTGGCTGAACGTTATGTGTGAACACCATTTTTCAATTTTGTTTTTCCAATTCGGAATAGAGCTGGAAGGGACCTTGGAGGTCTTCTAGTCCAACCCCCTTTCTACCGTTTCACACAAATGACTCTTTTTTTTAAAAAAACCTCCAGTGTTGGAGCATCCACAACTTCTGGTGGCAAGCTGTTCCACTATATAATTGTTCTCACTGTCAGGAGATTTCTCCTTCCTTCTAGGTTGGCTCTCTCCTTGATTAGTTTCCATCCATTGCTTCTTGTCCTGCCTCCTGGTGCCTTGGAGAATAGGTTGACCCCCTCTTCTTTGGGGCAGCCCCTTAAATACTAGAATACTGCTTCCATGTCACTCCTAGTCCTTCTTTTCTCTAGACTGGCCGTACTCAATTCCTGCAACCGTTCTTTTTATGTTTGAACCTCCAGTCCCCTAATCATCTTCGTTGCTCTTCTCTGCACCTTTTTCCAAAGTGTTGACATCTTTTTTTGTAATATACCACTTGTTCTGAAATGGTTTAGGATGTAATGCTTTGCGCAGGGGGCTGGACTAGAAGTCCTCCAAGGACCCTTCCAGCTCTATTCTGATTCTGATTCTAATTCTGGTGATGCCGTATTCCGGATGTGGCCTTACTCAGGATTTATAAAGCTGTGCTAATACTTCCTGCGATTTTGATTCTATGCCTCTGTTTATCCAACCCAGAATCGTGTTGGCTTTTTTTTTGGCTGCTGCCGCACACGGCTGGCTCGTGTTTAAGTGATTGTCCATAAGGACTCCAAGGTCCCTCTCGCAGTGACTGTTTTTGAGCCAGGTTTCGCCTAATCCGCGCTTGTGCCTTTGGGTTTTTTTTTCCTTCCCAGGTATAAAATCTTGCTTTTCTCCATGTTCAATTTCATTTTGTTGGATTAAGATCCATCGTTCCAAGTCTGTCAAGATCCTTTTGGATCCCGAACTTGCCTTCTGGGGTGTTGGCTGTTCCTGCCAGTTTATTGTCATCTGCAAATTTGATAGGCTGCTGTTTGACGAACTATATTTAAAAAGACCCTGGCTTAAAATGATACGTGAATCTAGGCCGGGTGTCTGCAACCTGCGGCTCCGGAGCCACATGCGGCTCTTTCGTCCCCCCTGCTGTGGCTCTCTGTCCACTGGACCCACCACTGGCTGGCCCCGCCCCCTCGCCCTCCCCTCCCAGTCACTGACCTGGCCTGAGAAGGTAAGGGCGACGGCGGAGGAATGGAGACTCGCTCCATATTCCAGAGCAGGAGCGAAGCAGCCCTGTAGTTGCCATATCTCGCAGGCGCTTATAACAGATTAACAGAGTTGAAAGGGACCTTGGAGGTCATCTAGTCCAGCCCCCCACTCAAGCAGGAGACCTACACCATGTCTGACAAATGGCAGTCCAGTCTCTTCTTGAAAGCCTCCAGTGATGAAGCTCCCACAACTTCAGAAGGCAACTTCTGTTCCATAGGTTGATTGTTCTCACTGTCAGGAAATTCCTCCTTATTTCCAGGTTGAATCTCTCCTTGGTCAGTTTCCATCCATTGTTCCTTGTCTGGCCTTCAGGTGCCTTGGAAAACAGCTCGACCCCCTTCCTCCTCTCTGGGGCAGCCCCTCAAATATTGGAAGACTGCTATCCTGTCTCCCCTGGTCCTTTTCTTCACTAGAGTAGCCATGTCTTCTGTCCAACTATGATTCACTCAGATTTCTTTCTTTCTTTCTTTCTTTCTTTCTTTCTTTCTTTCTTTTTCTTTCTTTCTTTCTTCTTTCTTTTTCTTTCTCTCTCTCTCTCTCTCTCTCTCTTTCTTTCTCTTTGGAAAATAGCTTGACCCCCTTCCTCCTCTCTGTGGCAGCCCCTCAAATATTGGAAGATGCTATCCTGTCCCCCATGGTCCTTCTCTTCCCTAGACCAGCCATGCCCAGTTCCTGCAACCATTCATCGTATGTTTTAGCCTCCAACCCCCTCATCATCCTGGTTGCTCTTCTCTGCATTTCTTCTAGAGTCTCAACATCTTTTTTTATAGTGTGGGGACCAAAACTGGATGGAGTACTCTAGGTGTGGCCTTACTAAGGCTTTATAGAGTGGTATTAGTATCTCCCTTGATCTTGATCTTGCTCTCTGCCCCGAGAAACTGCCCCGGGTACGGCCGATGCTCTGCATTGTAGAGGGCTCCGGGAGGAGGAGGGGACACCGTCTCCCCCATTGTGAAGCGTGCTAAATTTAACTACTGCGCAAGGCGCTGTGAGAGCAGCGGGCAGGCTATGGAAGTGGCAACAGCAGCGCCGTCAGCCACAGCCGGGCCGATCCAGTGTCTCAGGGCAGAGAGCAAGTCATGTGTCTCCCCGAGGGATCAAGGTGCGTGCAGCACAAGGAAGGGCCGGAGGAAGTGCCTGCGAGATATACAAGTAAAGGCAAGGGTGAAATCTACTTAACTTCCCTATCGATTCGGAAGTGCACGCGCCGCGCGGACTCTCTGCGCGTGCACAAACCCGGACCTAAAGTTACTTTATTTTTCAGTGGCGTCGTAACTTCGAACGGTCACTAAAAGAACTGTTGTAAGTCGAGGACTACCTGTATGAAAAAGAACAGTTCCCAGCCCTTCCCAATCTGTTTCAATTCTTTAAAATCCCTCCGTGCTGACGTCTAATCTAAGCATTGAGGCAAAAAAAGCCCCAAAACAGGTTCTGTAAAGAAAAATATTCTTTTTTTTTTACAGTAAGAGGTGAAACCCTTAAATGCCTAAAATAAACACGCTGTGTCCTTCGAGAAGCCAAAAAGGGATGGGGGGAAAACACACAGCCTCCCTTATGCAGAGATCCACATAAGGCAAGAGATAAATAATTCTGTGGCGGTATTTCCATCATCGCTTAAAATTAAGTTTTCGGTTCCCTGGGGCAGCGATTGCATTAACGTTAGCTAATTAGGTTTGTAACCAACTTTGTAAAGCCACATTTACGTCGAATTTTTTTTTTTTTTTTTGGAAAAAAGAAAGACAGAAAAAAGGGGGCAAAGAAATTAAAATTCAAATGCTTCTCAACAGGCGTTTTCACTTTTCAAATTACAACAAACACACAGAGAGAGAAAAAGAGAGAGAATAAAGCTGCTGGGAATTGGGTGATACATGAAACCACGAGACAAATGGAGCCTCATCAGTCGTGGATTAAACCCATTAACCCCCATTACGGTATCAGAATCAGGCCCTAAACAGGAAAAAAAAGACAATAAAAGGACACCTGTATGGCGACCGGTAGGTAGGCTGATGGCTAGGGTGGTGCCGGTTAATTTTCAAATAAAAGACCCAATGCAAATGCAAATGAGGAATGCCGAAGAATATAATAACGGCTCCCCCATCGACGGAGCCCCCCCGAAGGATTATGCCGTGTAATTATTTAAGGAACTATCATAATTCTCCAAATAGAAGGATCCCATCTCTTTTCATTTTATCCAGGGATGTTGAGTCTCAAAGATGCTCGTATGGGACAAGAGGAGAGGCAGATGATTGGGTGGCGACGAAAAGAAAATTAAATGTTTTGGGGTGCCCTGCGTGGAGTGGCTCAGAGATGGTACCAATCCCAGCCACCCCACGGCGCTCGCTCTCTCTCTCTCTCTCTCTCTCTCTCTCTCTCTCTCTCTCTCTCTCTCTCTCTCCCTCCCTCCCTCCCTCCCTCCCTCCCTCCCTCCCTCTCTCTCTCTCTCTGGTGTGATTTGCGGCACGCGTGCTGCAGAGTGCACAAAAATGATTTATTTCTTAAATGATACTGTCTTCGAGACCCAGGAGAGGAGAGAGATTTCCCAGAACCCTGAAGGAACGGCACAAATGTTGATTTTATCCTCGAGGATCATGTGGATGCAAAAAAATAAAATAAATCCTGTTTTTAAATCTTTCGTTTCAAAAAAAAAAAAAAAAAAAATCAGCAGCAAGAAGAGCTTTCCGGAGTATTTTTTCTCTGCAAGATCTTTTAAAATCTCAGGAATATTAAAGGCGTTTCAAATGCTTTTCACCACCGGTTCGCCCCGGAGGGAGGAAAATTTGGATCTGAAGTCTTTAGCCGAGTAAAACCCAAAAAAAAATCTCAAAAGGATATGTAACCGACTTACGACGGCCTTGGAGCCCAATATTTCCGTTGCTAAGCGAGACATTTCTTAAGTGAGCTTTGCCCCATTTTACGACCTTTCTTGCCACAGTTGTTAAGTGAATCATTGCGGCTGTTAAGTTACTAATGCGGTTGTTAAGTGAATCATCCGGCTTCCCCCGTTGACTTTGCGTGTCAGAAGGTCACGTCACCCAGGGACGCTGCGACCGTCATAAATAGGAGTCAGCTGCCAAGCGTCTGGATTTTGATCATGTGACCACAGGGATGCAGCTATGGTCGTTAAGAGGAAAACGGTCACAAGTCGCCTTTTTCGGTGCCGTTATAATTTGGAAAGGTCACTAAATGAACTGTTGTAAGTCGAGCTGCATGGCTAAGTCCTCAATGTATGACCACCATTGAGCCTAAAATTTCTGCCCCTAAGTGAGACAGTTGTTCAATAAGTTTGGTCCAGTTTCATAACCTTCTTTGGCCAGATAATTGTTAAGTGAATCGGTTGCAGGAACTGGGCATGTCTCGTTTAATGACGAGAAGGACTAGGGGAGACATGATAGCAGTCTTCCAATATCTCAGGGGCTGCCCCAAAGAAGAGGGAGTCAAGCTATTCTCCAAAGCCCCTGAAGGCAGGACAAGAAGCAATGGATGGAAACTCATCAAGGAGAGAAGCAACTTAGAACTAAAGAGAAATTTCCTGACAGTTAGAACAATTAATCAGTGGAACAACTTGCCACCAGAAGTTGTAGGTTCTCCAACACTGGAAGTTTTTAAGAAGAGGTTGGATAACCATTTGTCTGAAGTCGTGTAGGGTTTCCTGCCTGGGCAGGGGGTTGGACTAGAAGACCTCCAAGGTCCCTTCCAACTCTGTCATTCTATTCTATGGGTCAGTTGCCAAGCATCACATGATTTTGACCACGTAATCACGGGGAATGCTGCAGCCATGTCAAGTGTCAAATACGGTCACGAGTCCCTTTATTTCCAGTGCCGCCGTGAACATCAAACGGTCCCTAAGCAAAAGCTTGTAAACTGAGGACTGCCTGTAATTTGTCCTCTGTTCAAATAATGTCTCTGCGAAATTTCCGATGCTTTGGAGATGGCAGGCGAATTGCAGGCAATCAACCGTTTCAGATTGCGCTGAGGTTCAATCCCCCACCTCGCCTGATTTATTTCTGTCAGCGTCAGCCTTGAAATCCAGCTGACAGACGACGGCAAACAGTCCCCGAGGAGTTTTTAGGGTGTTTTTCTTTTTTTTTTTTTAAAGGACCTTCATTTTTTAAAAAGAGAGACCAAAAATACATGTTGTGGATTGGATGCCGAGAGGGGGAAAAAAAACCTTTTATGGTGCTTATATTTCAGCCATTCCTCTCTGCCTCCTCCTACACGTTACCTATCCCTTTCCAAATATCTTGGATTTAAAAAGGGGGCTATTGTCCCTGCCTTTGGTGTCACGCCAAGCTATCAAGAAACCTAGGTATGATTTTTTGTTGTTGTGGTTTCCAAGTTCTCCCGGAACAAAATACAGGCAGTGTTCGACTTACGAGCGCAATTGAGCCCAAAATTCTTGCTGCTAAATGAGATGGGTCCTTGGTGGATTTTGTCCCGTTTTTCGGTCTTTCTTGCCGCAGATGTTAAGTGAATCGCAGCAGTTGTTAAGTCAGTGATGTGGCTGTTAAGTGAATTCCTTGCCGGATTTCTTTCAACATCGTCTTTGGGGTCAATTTAAACCCATCCAGATTGATCTGGATGAAAACTGCTCCTCTTCTAGCACAAGTTTTGCCAAGACGGCTAGCTGGGGACGCTGGGAAGTGTAGTTCAAACATGTTGGGGTTGGTGGTAATGGGAGGACGAGGAGGAGGGAGAAAAGAGGGAGGAAGGAGGAAGAGGGAGGAGGAGGAGGAGGGAGGAACGAGGAGCAGGACGACAAGTGTGGGGTCCTTGGTGCTCTCTGAACTTGGTGGTTTTCTTGCAGACATTTCATTACCAAAATAGCTAACATCATCAGTGCTAGAAGGGAATGGTGTCTATGGAAAGGAGAAAAAGGGGGAAGGGGAGAAGGAAGGGGAGGGGAGTGGAAGGAGGAGGAAGAAGAGGAGGAAAAAGAGGAGAAGGACTGTGGGGTCCTTGGTGCTCTCTGAGCTTGGTGTTTTTCTTGCAGACATTTCGTGACCCAACTAGGTAACATCCTCAGTTCACTGTACAACCCTGCGCTACAAATATTCTCTTCTATCGAGACCACTTTGCCTCTGAAGATACTAACCACAGTTGAAAGTGAGAGCTCAGAAAATCCGTGGTCTGGGCCGGGGTCATTAAACCCTGAAGCTCCACACTTCCCAAGGGATACTGGCCACGAAAGTCTTTCTGTTAAAAGTTCTGTTAAAAGTTTCTGTTAAAACCTTCAAAGTTCCTGGTTTCACCTATGAAAGGTGTTAAGATCCGGTGGTGTTTTTTGGTTTTTTTTCTCTCCTTGCAGGGTCTCAGACCTTCTCACTTAATTCTGCTATCTGGACATGTTTCTCCTCTGCTTTTGATAACCTAAATTATTCCTGCCGGATTTGAGGAAGGGGAGTCTCGAGTTGATTAATTCAACGGCTGGAAATTGTTCCTGCTCGGATCCAGACATCACTTGGGGACAAAGGATAAATGACACGCCACGACACACACGGCGGAGATCAATAAGATCATCACGGCCAGTAAATATTAATAACAGAGACTGGTTCTCGAATACCGTTAAGTTGAGGGCCGCCTCGATGCAAACCTTTGGTTAATTTTCACCAGTTCTTCTGTCCTTTTCGATTCAAGGCATTAAAACCAAGGATAACGGGCTTAGGCTAATAAACCTACCATATGATCACCTTTGCAAAACACCTGGCTAAAAACCATTTCATACCTGTGACATTTGCTGCCTAAACCCTCATTAAATACCTTAACTTGGCTCCAGGCGGAACACGGTATTTCTCTGCCTTTTTATCCAGCATAAAAAAAACACCCGATTAATGTTTAATTTAGAGGAGGGGGGAGAAACCCTCCCCCCACCAATCTCTGGGAAGGGTTTCGCCCAGAAAATCTGGAGAGAAAAAAAAAAACATCAGCTGTTTGTAGGGTGTGTCACATTTTTTTCACCTTTCCACTTTTCCCAAAGATTAGGGATTGCTCAAAAGTGGTGACGTGCCTCGGGTATTGTAAAGGTATTTTAATGCGATTTAGAGGCGCTTGGGAAGGAGCCACACAAATCTTGTCACTTTTTAACATTTTGTTTGTTTGGGGTCTTTCAAATGCCTGGCGATGGAACACCACCGAAAAGTTTTTTGAAGCGTATTTATTGATGGGGATTTTTATAACCTGCCTGGCGCTGTTAAATACGCTTCCAGTTGGACAGAAGGGAAACAATTATCCTACACAGCTCTAGAACTTCATCTGGTTGTTGTTGTGACCTAGGCTTACTGAGTCATTATAATACACAATTAGTCCCAAAAAAACCTATTTTATTGTAACAGCTGAGAATTATGTTCATTTCCAGCTGAGTCCCAATTAGTTGTAAAACAAGGCCTTCGGAAGAAGTCCTTCGGGATAATCACCAACCTTTATCTTCTTTGATAAGATACCCTGCCAAAGGCCTTACTTGGCAAAGCCCCACGAAGTTCAGAAACAAACAAGAGATGCCGACTGGAAACAGAGTTAGCAACGTTGCTTTCCTACAAAAGGCCCCAAGTGCCTTTGTTTCTCTTTTAAGCCTTATGGGAGGGGTTAATCATCTCCTGGCCTTACTCCCGAGTCGTCCCTTTTGCTTCAGCTGCTTTTGACTTCTGGCGCACTAGGAACAGGCTCCTCCTGTTCCTCTGCCTCTCTGCTGTCTGACTCTGGGTGCTCCGGAGTCCGCACATCACTCCCAGATGGCCCTGGCCCCATCTCTGCCTCCGACGCAGAGTCCTCATCCGGGCCTTCCCCAGCCTCCAGGACTGGTCCATGTTCCTCCCCAGCCTCCTCACTGTCTGACTCCGCTGCCAGCTCTGCAGGCTGCTGGTGGACCACAACAGTTGTATCTTCTGGGTTCTTAAACCAGGTAGACCAGGGATGTCCAACCTTGGTGACTTCAAGACCATGTGGACTTCAACTCCCAGAATTTCCCAGCCAGCATGGCTGGCTGGGGAATTCTGGGAATTGAACTCCACAAGTCTTAAAGTTGCGAAGGTTGGAGACCCTGAGATAGGCAATTTAGTTCTGAGAAAAGTTGGACATCTCATCTCATGCTTAGTTGGCAGGGAAGTGGCGACGGAAAAGTAATTTTCTAGCTTCTCTCAAATTTGCTATGAGAGATGGAAAAGTATTTCACGAAGGTTTCATGCTATGGAGGTCACACCACACCCTCAGGTCTTCAAAACTTCACCAAGAACTCTAGGAGAAGATCCACTGTAGACTTGACTACCTTCTCAACCAATGCCCGGATCTTTTTGGAATCCAAAATGGTTTTCTCCTTTCTAAACTGTGTGGCTTAGGGTTGACCATGGGGTCAACTTGACCACTTGACCATGGGATCATTATTGTCTCACTTTTCCAACCTCAGACAAACAGGGTCCTACCATCAGGGCAAGGGAGTGGCAGAAGTTATGCTTTGTCACTTCTTCTCCTCCTGCTGGGAAAGTCAGTGATAAATCTGTAGAGTACTGATGATGTTCCCTAGTTTGGTAACGAGACGTCTGCAAGAAAACCATCGAGTTCAGAGAGTACCAAGTATCCCACAGTCGCCGTTGTCATCGTCGTCGTCGTCCTCCTCCTCCTCCACCACCACCACTATACAAATCCCACTCCCTTCTAGCACTGAAGATATTACCTAGTTGGGTCATAAAACATCTGTAAGAAAACAGCCACGTTCAGAGAGCAATAAGGACCCCACAGTTCTCGTCCTTATCCATTTTGCAAACCCCATTCCCTTGAAGCACTGATGATGTAACCTAGTTTGGTAATGAAATGTCTGCAAGAATACCACCAAGCTCGGAGTGCACCAAGGACCCCTCAGTCCTCCTGCTCTCCTCCTGCTCTCCACCAACCCCACTCCTTCTAGCACTGATAGTGTTACCTAGTTGGGTCCTGAAACATCTGCAAGAAAGCCACCAAGCTCAGAGAGCACCAAGGACCCCACAGTTCTCCTCCTCCTCCTCTTGCTTTCCACCTCCTTTCCCCCAATCCTCTCCTCCTCCTCCCCTTCCTCTCCATAAATCTCACTCCCTTCTAGCACTAATAATGTTACCTAGTTGGGTCCCGAAACGTCTCCAAGAAAACCACCAAGCTCAGAGAGCACCAAGGACCCCAGAGTTCAACCCTGAGCTACAAATATTCTTTTATTTCGATAAAACGCCGTCCTGAATCCAAGGTGCCTGCCTATTTGTACCCAAAAAAAAAACACCAGAAACAAGAGTCAGCCGAAGAATGAAAAATGTCAAAAATCAATGGAAAGACAAACACTGAATGCGAACAAATGTTGGGTTACGAGGCTGTAGCCATGGCAATCTCGAAGAACAGAGCAATATCGGTATCTTGAGGAAACAGAGTAATTAAGACTTAAGTGGCAGGTATAGCTGGGGCGCTTAATGTACAGTCAATTTACTTTACAATTAAATCCTTCGTAAAATATTACACTTCGTTCAAACTGCAGAGGTCTCGGGAGCAGGACTGATGTTCTTTCTTGCAAAGGTTTGGTCAAACACAGCGAGAGGGGCATGGTTGCGTGTGTGTGTGTGTGTGTGTGTGTGTGTGTGTGTGTGTGAAGCACATTTCGACCCACAAGACTGAATACAAAATACACTGAATTAGCTTTTTATCAGGGGTGAAATGCTCCCAGTTAGGACCGGATCACCTGATCCAGTAGCGATGGCGGCGGGTGGTTCGGAGAACCGGTAGCAAAAATCCCTGCCCCCCCCATGCCCAGCTGAGCCGCGCAATCATCAGAGACTTTTTTTTTAAACTTTTAAAAGCATTTTTTCTACAACCTCTTCCGCCGAAAAAAATGCTTTTAAAAGTAAAAAAAAGAAAAAAAGCCTCTGATGATCAGGCAACTCAGCTGGGATCATCAGAGGCATTTAAAAGAAAAAAAGCCTCTGCCGATCAGGCAACTCAGCTGGGATCATCAGAGGCATTTAAAAGAAAAAAGCCTCTGCCGATCAGGCAACTCAGCTGGGATCATCAGAGGCATTTAAAAGAAAAAAAGCCTCTGCCGATCAGGCAACTCTGCTGGGATCATCAGAGGCATTTAAAAGAAAAAAGCCTCTGCCGATCAGGCAAGTCAGCTGGGATCATCAGAGGCATTTAAAAGAAAAAAAGCCTCTGCCGATCAGGCAACTCAGCTGGGATCATCAGAGGCATTTAAAAGAAAAAAAGCCTCTGCCGATCAGGCAACTCAGCTGGGATCATCAGAGGCATTTAAAAGAAAAAAGCCTCTGCCGATCAGGCAACTCAGCTGGGATCATCAGAGGCATTTAAAAGAAAAAAAGCCTCTGCCGATCAGGCAACTCTGCTGGGATCATCAGAGGCATTTAAAAGAAAAAGCCTCTGTCATCAGAGCCATTTAAAAGAAAAAAGCCTCTGCCGATCAGGCAACTCAGCTGGGATCATCAGAGGCATTTAAAAGAAAAAAAGCCTCTGCCGATCAGGCAACTCAGCTGGGATCGTCAGAGGCATTTAAAAGAAAAAAGCCTCTGCCGATCAGGCAACTCAGCTGGGATCATCAGAGGCATTTAAAAGAAAAAAAGCCTCTGCCGATCAGGCAACTCAGCTGGGATCGTCAGAGGCATTTAAAAGAAAAAAAGCCTCTGCCGATCAGGCAATTCAGCTGGGATCATCAGAGGCATTTAAAAGAAAAAAAGCCTCTGCCGATCAGGCAACTCTGCTGGGATCATCAGAGGCATTTAAAAGAAAAAAGCCTCTGCCGATCAGGCAAGTCAGCTGGGATCATCAGAGGCATTTAAAAGAAAAAAAGCCTCTGCCGATCAGGCAACTCAGCTGGGATCATCAGAGGCATTTAAAAGAAAAAAAGCCTCTGCCGATCAGGCAACTCAGCTGGGATCATCAGAGGCATTTAAAAGAAAAAAGCCTCTGCCGATCAGGCAACTCAGCTGGGATCATCAGAGGCATTTAAAAGAAAAAAAGCCTCTGCCGATCAGGCAACTCTGCTGGGATCATCAGAGGCATTTAAAAGAAAAAGCCTCTGTCATCAGAGCCATTTAAAAGAAAAAAGCCTCTGCCGATCAGGCAACTCAGCTGGGATCATCAGAGGCATTTAAAAGAAAAAAAGCCTCTGCCGATCAGGCAACTCAGCTGGGATCGTCAGAGGCATTTAAAAGAAAAAAGCCTCTGCCGATCAGGCAACTCAGCTGGGATCATCAGAGGCATTTAAAAGAAAAAAAGCCTCTGCCGATCAGGCAACTCAGCTGGGATCGTCAGAGGCATTTAAAAGAAAAAAAGCCTCTGCCGATCAGGCAATTCAGCTGGGATCATCAGAGGCATTTAAAAGAAAAAAGCCTCTGCCGATCAGGCAACTCAGCTGGGATCATCAGAGGCATTTAAAAGAAAAAAAGCCTCTGCCGATCAGGCAACTCAGCTGGGATCATCAGAGGCATTTAAAAGAAAAAAAGCCTCTGCCGATCAGGCAACTCAGCTGGGATCGTCGGAGGCTTTTGAACGAATTTTTTTACAACCTCTTCGCAGAAGAGGTTGTAAAAAAAATGGTTTTAAAAGTTTAAAAAAAAATTGGCCACGACCACCCAGTCACATTACCCCCCCCCCCCACCAAGCCACATCCACAGAACTGGTAGTAACAAATTTTAGATTTCACCACTGCTTTCTATGTACAGGTAGCTTTCAACGTACGGTCACAACTGAACCCAAAATTTCCGTCCCTAAGCGAAACCATTGCTCCGTAAATTCTGTCCCATGTTATGACCTTCCTTGCCACAGTTGTTAAGTGAATCGCTGCCGTTATTAAGTTAGTAACACTGGTTGTTATGTGAATCTGGATTCCCCGTTGATTTTGCTTGTCAGATGGCCGCAAAAGGGGATCACGTGACCCCCAGGGACACTGCAACTGTCCTAAGTACATGCCAGTTGCCAAGCATTTGGATTCTGATCACATGACCACAAGAATGCTGCAATGGTCAAAAGTTTGAAAAATGGCCAGGTCGTTTTTTTCAGTGCTGATGTAACTTTGAACGGTCACTAAATGAACTGGGGATTGAGGATTACCTGTTTTAACTGCTGCATATGAAATTAGGGAATTATGACTCCATGTCCAGAATATCTTCGTATCTTAAAATTAAAATCTGATGAGGAATTGAATTCTAACTAGAAAACATGCCTGGACTATAATTCGATGCACAGTGTTGTGCCATCCAAAATTTTGATTTTTCTATATATGGAGTCTATATTTTAACTTCATGGGATATTCCACTTTGACTAACCTGGCAACGTTGATTCATTAATTATACCCTTTAATTTTGAACTGAGCTGACCACTGTTCCTAATGACATATCCTTAGCCTAATAGCAATTTCTGAATTTTTAAAGTGACATATGTTCTATTACTTACAAGTAATTAACAATACAGTGGAAAACCATAATCTACGTGACATTCTAGATCTCTTGTTTGATTATTCATAGTGTGTTATTTGTATTTTACTCTTTTGTTCTTTTTGCTGTGCTTAATCTTTTTGTTTGTGTCACTTGTATTTTTTAAATTTAAAAACAAAGTGTAGAAAAAGAAAACAAAAACAAAGCATAGAAATTAGACCAAATACTTATACACCTGGTGCTACACTGAGTTATTTTTTTTTTTTTTAGAAATTGTCATTATCTAAAATGGACAACTAACTTCAAAAACGTCATCAAAAAAGCACAACCAAGAATGTTCTTGGACTGGATGACCTCCAAGGTCCCTTCCAACTCTGTTACTGTTAGCAAATTTTACGGCACACTGTCTGGAATTTTGGTGACAGACGTTCTAAAAATGATGATGTAACCGTACGTTGATTTATTTGTATCCTGCCTATATTAGTTTCATAAATAACTCAAGGTGGAAAACATATCCAGTACACTTTCCTCCTCCTATTTTCCCCAAAACAACCCTGTGAGATGGTTGGGCTAAGAAAGAGCAACTGGCCCATAGTCACCCAGATGGCTTTCATGCCTAAGGCTAGACTAGAACTCACTATCGCCTGGTGATTGACCCAAAGTTACCCAGCTAGCTTTCATGCCTCAGAAAGGACTAGAACTCACTGTCGCCAGGTGATTGGCCCAAAGTCACCCAGCTGACTTTCATGCCTAAGAAAGGACTAGAACTCACCGTCTCCCATTTTCTAGCCTGGTGCCTTAACTAGACCAAACTGCTTCTCTTTGGTATACATAGTCCCCAATTTATGTCCACAAGTGGCACCAAAATTGGTGGTGGTTAAATAAGGTTGCACCCAATTTTATGATTTTGCTGGTCAGAAGCCGGCTGAGAAGGTCACCAATGGCAGTCACGTGGGACGCGACAACCATCATAAAAACATGCCAGTTGCCGTGTGGCCAGTTTTGTTGGCGTGACCGTGGGGACGATGAAGCAGTTCTGAGTGCAAGGACCTGTCATAAGTCACTTTTTAGAATGCCGTTGTAACTTTGGGCAGTTGCGAAACTAATAGTTGTAAGTCAAGGACTATCGACAGTGCGAGTGCCAGGAATGTGAAGCAGAGCTGTGCCCTTCTTCTCGCGCCTGACTGCATACCAATATTGGATGTTCGTTTTCACCCAAAAGCCATTTGCTGCTTCTCTTAAGGGGGAGGGTGGGGGAAGGAATCCAGAAGCTGAGATAAAAACCACGCAGATCATTGCAGAAAGCGGTAATTGTGTCGTTCTGACCCACCTCTCTCCTCCGTGATGCCCAGCAGCTTTGCTTAATCTTCCAAACCACGGCAGCCACGAGAAGCAGAGACAAGAAGCAGCTGAAAAGAAGGAAGGAAAGAGAAATAAAATCAGTGAGCTGGCTTTCCCTGGCTTGAATGTTAGAAAAATACAGCAAAACTGACTCCCTCCTGCCAAAAAAAGAAAAAAAACCCCACCTCATTACATTGTAGCTTCCATGCCTAAGGTGGGACTAGAACTCACAGTCTCCTGGTGATTGGCCAGAGTCCCCCAGCTAGCTTTCATGCTTAATGCAGGACTAGAACTCACAGTCTCCTGGTGATTGGCCCAAAGTCCCCCAGCTAGCTTTCATGGCTCCGGGGGGGGGGGGTTAGAACTCACAGTCTCTTGCTGCTTGGCCCAAACTCTCCCAGTTGGCTTTCATGCCTAAGGCAGGACTAGAACGCACCGTCTCCCAGTGATTGGCCAGAGTCCCCCAGCTAGCTTTCATGCTTAAGGCAGGACTAGAACTCACCATCTCCTGGTGATTCACCCAAACTCACTCAGTTGGTTTTCATAGCTAAGGCAGAACTATAACTCACCGTCTCCCAGTGATTGGCCCAGAGTCCCCCAGTTGGCTTTCATGCCTAAGGCAGGACTAGAACTCACCATCTCCTGGTGATTCACCCAAACTCACTCAGCTGGTTTTCATAGCTAAGGCAGGACTAGAACTCACAGTCTCCTGGTGATTGGCCCAAAGTCCACCAGTTGGCTTTCATGCCTAAAGTGGGACTAGAACTGACCGTCTCCCAGTGATTGGCCAGAGTTCCCCAGCTAGCTTTCATGCTTAAGGCAGGACTAGAACTCACAGTCTCCTGGTGATTCACCCAAACTCACTCAGCTGGTTTTCATAGCTAAGGCAGGACTAGAAGTCACCGTCTCCCACTTTCTAGCCTGTTGCCTTAACCATTAGACCAAACCGGCTGTCTGACTGCAACGCATTGGGGAAATGTGAAAATATGCACCAAAAAAAAAAGGGGGGGGATCTAAAATCATGAGGTTTTGTCCTGCTTCCTTTTTTTTTTTTTAAAAAACAATCTTAGGTAATGTCTTCTTTGGAACGCCTATGAAACTAGAAAATGAACAGTGCCCGTATTGATTTATTCACCGCCGGAGATTTATATGCCCACTCGTTTCCCAAGACACGGAGCAGATTCTAGGCAAATGTTATCATTAATCGTCATTAAAAAAAACAAAACGAAAATCCAGAAACAAGCAAGATGTCTCCATTTTTCAGATGGACAGTGAGAGGCCGGAAACCAGCCGACCAACAAACCTGGTTTGGATCGGAGCTCCGTTTAAGCTTCTTTTATCGGCAGAAGCGCGGTGGGCGCCTTGCCTCACGCTGACTTTGCAAAAAGCCCTCCATTATTTTTTCTCCAGGAAAGGAAAGAAGACATTGATCTAACCGTTTTTGTAGCCAATATTCCCACCTCCAAATCTTATGGCCGTTCTTTTTGATCCAATTACCTATACGAGTTGACAGCCTCCCACTGGAAAACTCAATTTCTTCCCATTTCAAGGCCGCTCAAAAGAGGACTTTCAAGGCAGAGCTTTGAGGAGGCAATGGCTACGGAGCCACTGCACAACCGAGAGGAAAATAACATTATGCGCTTGGATGTTGTCTCACCCTTGAGCCACGAGAAAGCTAAGTTTATTAATAAGGAAAGGGCTAAGTCTATTGACAAATGATCCTAAAACTTCGCTTTCCTGAACATATTGCTATAGATGACAGCCGACTTAGTTCTGTTGCTCCCTTTCAAGACTTCACGTCTATCAAAATCTATCAAATCTATCTATCTATCTATCCATCCTTCCTTCCTTCCTTCCTTTACCCATTGTCTGTCTGTCTCTCTCTCTAGCTACTCATCCATCCATCCATCCATCCATCCATCCACCATTTACCAATTATCTGAATTAAATAATTCAGCCAAATTATTTAATTCGCTTTTAATCTATTTTAATCTATTTTAAATTTTTGTACTTCTGTGTTTTATCTTGTGGCTGTTCACCGCCCTGAGTCCTTCGGGAGAAGGGCGGTATAGAAATTTAATAAAATAAATAAAATAAATAAATAAATCTGTCCATACATCCATTCATCATTTACCCACTGTCTGTCTATCTGTCTATCTCTATCCATCCATCCATCATTTACCGATTATCTGTCCATACATATATACATCATTTATCTAGTCTTTCTTTCTTTCTTTCTTTCTTTTTCCCTTTCTGTATCTATCTCTATCTATCTCTATCTATCTATCTCTATCTATCTCATCTCTCTCTCTCTCTCTCTCTCTCTCTCTCTCTCTCTCTCTCTCTCTCTCTCTCTCTCTCTCTGTCTCTGTCTGTCTGTCTGTCTCTCTCTCTCTCTCTCTCTCTCTATCTATCTATCTCTATCTGGCCTTTATTATTTTTACAAATAAGACAGTGAACATATCTCACACACCTTCATCCTCCTATTTTCCCCGCAACAACAACCCTGTGAGGTGGATTGGGCTGACTCACCCAGCTGGCTTTCAAACCTAAGACAGGACTAGAACTCACCGTCTTCCTGGTGATTGGCCCAAAGTCATCCAGCTGGCTTTCATGTCTAAGGCAGAACTAGAACTCACCGTCTCCCACTTTCTAGCCTTGTGCCTTAACTCCTAGACCAAACTGGCTCCCTTGCAGGTGTGCATCTAATGCCATAAGCAAGGAAAAGTTTGCAACCGCAGCGGCAATATGTGGACAAGTACAAAAGAGTCTGCTATCCATGCACTAGCCAGCATCCTATTTTCCAACAGCTGGGCACAGTGGAACTCCTCAAATAAATTTCACATGAAATTTAAATGCCGTAGAAGACTTCGACATGTTCTCCTTTTCCATTTGCCATTAAAAATGCCTTAATTTTAATTTTGTTTTTTTTATCTTGGGAAACTTCTTTCTGCAATGCTTTGCAGGTGATTTCTCTCAAGGGCACCCAACTGGACCTATTTCCATGGTCCTGCACCCTGCACCTATTTTTATTTATTTTTTATTTTTTTTGCAATCTGCCACAAGGAGGCAGTGGCTCTCCGTTAAGTGCGCCAAAGAGATTTTATTTTAGATTGGTCATTAGCATGGCTACAAATAGCAGAAGGGAAGAGTTATGGCTACCTTGTCAAAAGCATCGGGATTTTGAATTGGCCTAGTTCCGTGGGGTCCTCCACCTTCGCCACTTTAAGACTTGTGGACTTCAACTCCCAGAATTCCCTAGCCAGCATTGCCATGGTTAATTAACCTCATGGCTGGCCGGGGAATTCTGGGAGTTGAGGTCCACAGGCCTTAAAGTGGCCAAGGCCGGACAGGCCTTTTCTATCCTCTTGCCATAATGTCAGAGTTGCAAAGGGTTGTGTGTGTGTGTGTGTGTGAAACTACATATTGGTGTGAGATTCCGCACGAAGCACAAAGCCGAATTTTGCAAGGGACGAAAAGCGGACTTCTCTGAGGAGAACTAAAATGGCGGCCTGCTGTGAGGATGATGTTCACGCCCAGAATTCTGGGAGTTGAAGTCCACAGGTCCTAAAGTCGCCAAGACTGGACACCTCTAGTATATTAAAATACAAAATGCCAACACAGAAGCAGGCATATCGTTCTATATTTCCCACAATTAAGACGAGGACGGTAGAATCGCAGAATGTCTGAGTTGTGAAGGACCGCAAAGAAAAGGGGGTCAATCTATTCGCTAAACTCAGGGTCTCCAACCTTGGCAACTTTAAGACTTGTGGACTTCAACTCCCAGAATTCCCCAGCCAGCCGTTCCCTCCCTCCTTCCTGGCAGCTGAAATTCTGGGAATTGAAGTCCACAAGTTTTAAAAGGGCCAGGAGATGATGAGTTCTAGGTACAAAAGCCAGCTTCGTGACTTTGGGCCAATCACCAAGAGACAGGAGTTCTAGTTCTACCTTTGACATGAAAACCGGCTAGGTGACTTTGGACCAATCACCAGGGGATGGTGAGTTCTAGTCCTGCCTTAGCCATGAAAGTCAGCAGGGTGACTCTGGCCCAATCACCAGGAGACGGTTAGTTCTAGTCCCACCTTAGGCGTGAAAGCTCACTGGGTGGCTTTGGGCCAATCACCAGAGGGCAGTGAATTCTAGTCCCACCTGGCTGAGGAACTCTGGGAGTTGAAGTCCACAAGTCTTAAAGTTGCCAAGGTTGGAGACCCCTTTGACAGGGATGAAATCCTGCAGGTTCTGGAGAACCGGTAGCGGAAATTTTGAATAGTTTGGAGAACCGGCAAATACCACCTCTGGCTGGCCCCAGAGTGGGGAGGGAATGGGGATTTTGCAGTATCCTTCCTCTGGAGTGGGGTGGGAATGGAGATTTTGCAGTATCCTTCCCCTAGAGTGGGGTGGGAATGGAGATTTTGCAGTATTCTTCCTCTGGAGTGGGGTGGGAATGGAGATTTTGCAGTATCCTTCCCCTAGAGTGGGGTGGGAATGGAGATTTTTCAGTATCCTTCCCCTGGAGTAGGGTGGGAATGGAGATTTTGCAGTATCCTTCCCCTGGAGTAGGGTGGGAATGGAGATTTTGCAGTATCCTTCCCCTGGAGTAGGGTGGGAATGGAGATTTTGCAGTATCCTTCTCCTGGAGTAGGGTGGGAATGGAGATTTTGCAGTATCCTTCCCCTGCCACGCCCACCAAGCCACGCCCACAGAACCGGTAATAAAAAAAAATTGAATTTCATCACTGCCCTGCGAGTCTAAACCACCCGAAGACAAAGACTAAGAAACAACGGATGGAAACTAACCAAGGAGAGAAGCAACCTGGAACTAAGGAGAAATTTCCTAACAGGAAGAACAATTAATCAGTGGAACAGCCTGCCACCAGAAGTTGTGGGCGCTTCATCGCCGGAGGCTTTTAAGAAGAGACTAGACAACCATTTGTCTGAAATGGTATCGGGTGTCTTGTTTGAGCAGGGGGATGGACTAGAAGACCTCCAAGGCCCCTTCCAACTCTTGCTATTCTTTAATCCGTGAAAGTGATGGCCTTACAGGTGACCTTGGTGCAACTCTCTATTCTTTATTTGTATTTTTATTTTCCCAGAAAAGAACCCATGTGATGATGTTCTTCGAAACAAGGTGGATTTATGGATTTTATGTATCATCATCAAATACAGAGCTGGGCATTTTACGATACGGATATGGGCCACATCCGTTCCTTTGACTGTCCCCGTCCACCCTTTCTTTTACAGGTAGTCCTCGACTTACAACCATTCATTTAATGACGGTTCAAAGTTACAACTGCACCAAAAAAAAAAAAGTGACTTAGGACCGTTTTTCACACTTACGACCGTTGCAGCATCCCCCATGGTCACGGGGTCAAAATTCAGAGACGCTTGGTGACTGATTCGTATTTATGACGGTTGCAGTGTCCCGGGGTTATGAGATCCCCTTTTGCGACCTTCTGACAAACAAAGCCAATGGGGAACCCAGATTCATTTAACAACCGTGTTCCTAACTTAACAACTGCAGTGATTCACTTAACAACGGTGGGAAAGAAAGGTCACAAAATGGGGCAAAACTCGCTTAACAGCTGTCGCGCTTAGCAACAGAAATTTGGGGCTCAATTGTGGTCGTAAATCGAGGACTATCTGTATTTTGAAGGCGGCAGCGCTCTCTCTCTCTCTCTCTCTCTCTCTCTCTCTCTCTCTCTCTCTCTCCACATATAGATAGATAGATAGATAGATAGATAGATAGATAGATAGATATAGATATATAGATATAGATATAGATAGATAGATAGATAGATAGATAGATAGATAGATATATGATATATTAGATATAGATATATAGATATATGTATCTTTTTCGATTTACCAATGTGCGTCTGTGCACGCCAATGCAACTTCAGAGCCGCTCCCAATTTTTCACATGGGCCCTCAGGAAAATTAATTACCCGCCCCTGATATATTAAGAATATAATAATTGGGTGCAGAGCTACCGTACCTGAAAAACGTGACAAAGAACTGCACCAGATCCATAAAGTTACTGTGCTGTGAAAATGCAATCTGTAAAAAAAGAAAAACAAAATTAACTATTGCGATTGCAATTATAACTCTGCCTGATGCCTAGCCTTAAATCTTTGCTCAGAGATTTTAATAATCAACGGTTTGCATTAAAGTCCCAAACAAGCTTAGAAGACATAAACCAAAAATGTATTTTCCCCAAATTGTCACAGAATAGCAGCACGTGCGGAAATCAATGAATATACGCTCTTAAACCCAACGTTCTGAAAATCTGGCCCCTAATTAAATTAAATTAAATAAATATTCAGTGAATAAACTTCCTCCGCATCCTGATTTTTTTAGACATAATTACAATGGCGAACGTGCCTAATACAGTAGTCCTCGACTTACAACCGTTCATTTAGTGACATTTCAAAGTTACAACGGCACTGGAAAAAGGACCGTTTTTCACACTGACGGCCGTTGCCAGCCTCCCCGTGGTCACGTGATCAAAATTCAGACGCTTGGCAGCCTGACTCGTATTTATGACGGTCACAGTGATCCCCTTTTGGGACCTTGTGACAAACGAAGTCAATGGGGAAGCCAGATTCATTTAAAGGTCGTAAATATGAAAAAACGATCACAAGCTTCTTTATTCGGTGTCGCTGTAACGTCAAACGGTCACTAAATGAACTGTCGTAAGTCGAGGCCTACCTGCAATCTTCACGTGTATCTCCATTATTTCCCATTGCGCAATAGCTGACTGTTGACTTCATACGGTTCTAAAGTCATATTTCACCATTCAACATTTTATTCCTCTATTGTCAGGACCGATTAATCCCCCCAACACAGCTAAAAACATAAATAAAATCCACGCAGGTCATTATTTTAAACACACACAGTCTCACACACACACACACAAATACAATCAATTGAAGACAACCGTTGTTTAAGAGAAGTGCAAACCGAAAAGAGGGATGAAAGGAAAACGTAAACATGTCATGGAGATAAAAACCTTAAGGACAGCAGCAGAAATAAAAGAGGATTAAAAGGTCCTTGGGAATTAAAAAAAAAGAAGCCTTTTTCTGCTGCCAATCTTGTTGCCTTGGGAAGATTCGGCTCTCCCTGAAGGACTACGGCAGGGGGGAAATGCTCCCGGTTCGGACCGGATCGCCCAATCCGGTAGCGATGGCGGCGGGGTGATTCGGAGAACCGGTAGCAAAAATCCCTTTTAAAAAAATGCTTTTAAAAGGGGGAAAAAAAAGCCTCTGACGATCAGGCAACTCAGCTGGGATCGTCAGAGGCTTTTAAAAGCATTTTTTTCTGCAACCTCTTCGGCCGAAGAGGTTATAGAAAAAATGCTTTTAAAAGGTAAATAAAAAGCCTCTGACGATCCCAGCTGAGCAGCGCGATCGTCAGAGGCATTTTTTTTTTTTTCTTTTAAAAGCATTGCTTTTAAAAGTAAAAAAAAAAGATTGCGCACCACAGCTGATCACACACCCCCTCGCGCTCTGTTCTACTTACTGCATGCCTCCTTTTGACGTGCACTGCGTGCGCGCACCTCGCATTTGGTACATGGTGCGCACTGCGCAACCAGCGAACCAGTAGTAAACTGGTTCAGATTTCACCACTGGACGATGGCTTTATTTATTTAAAACACTTTTAGATTGTGCGGCAACAGTTGGATCTCGTGGTAAAAACAAGAGGAAAAAAACAGCCCATCCAAGTAAAATATGTGTGTGTATGTGTCATTGTGTATGTATATATATAAATGTATAATTTGGCTGTAAATGTACAATTTTTAAAAAAGTGGCACTAACAGCGAGGCCAGCTGGGATCAAAGATAGGATCGCGCAGTCCTTAGTAATGGGCCACCAGCCATCTTGGCATCAGAAGACAGCCAGTGTGCCGTGGATGATGGAGTCTGCATTCCTCTCTTACAGGCTTTTGCCATCTCCTGCAAGAGGAGGGCAGGGTGAGATCCCCCTTTGTTATCTACTAGGTGGGTAACTGAGCCAACTGGGGAACCAAGAGGAATGCCCAGCTGCCTGTTTGAGGGAGGCCGAAGTGGAGTTTCCAAGCTCCCTTGAGACGTTTCCAACAAAATGAAGATCTTCAACCTTCTCACGTTTCCAACTGATGTCGTTTTTCATACACACCATATACCGTCCAGTCATCTCTCTCCCAACCGGTCTACCTATCCAACTATCACCTTTCTCTCTGTCTGCCTATCATCAATCTCCATTGTCTATCTATCCCTTCCTCCATCTTTACATCTATCCAGCCATTCATTCATTTATCCATCAAATAATCCATCCACCCATCCATCCATCCCTACCTACCTATCTTTGTATGTATGTATGTATGTATCTATCTATCTACCTACCTACCTACTCTCCCACCCATCCGTATGTATGTATGTATGTATGTATGTACCTACCTACCTACCTACCTATCTACTCTCCCATCCATCCATACCTACCTATGTATGTATGTATCCATCTACTTACCTACCTACTCTCCCATCCATCCATCCATCCCTACCTATCTTTGTATGTATGTATCCATCTACCTACCTACCTACTCTCCCATCCATCCATACCTACCTACCTTTGTATGTATGTATGTATGTATGTATCTACCTATCTACTCTCCCATCCATACCTACCTACCTAGCTACCTACCTACGTACGTACGTACGTACGTATCTATCTATCTATCTATCTATCTATCTATCCATCCATCCATCCATCCAACTATCCATCTCTCCACCCATCCATCCATGCATCCATCCATCCCTATCTATTTATCTCCATCATCTCTTTCCTCATTCATTCATCCATTCATCCACATCTCTTTCTCTCTCTTCATCCATCCACCTATCCATCTATCCCTATCTATCTCTGTCATCTCTCTCATTCATTCATCCACATCTCTTCTTTCTCTCTTCATCCATCCATCTCTCCATTCATCCATCCATTTATATCTATCTGTCTCTCTCTCTCTGTCTCTCTCTCTCTCTCTCTCTCTCTCTCTCCTCATTCATCCATATATCTCTCTCTTCATCAATCCATTTTTCCTTCCATCGATTTAGCCATCCAACCATCCATCTCTTCATCCATTTTTCCATCCCAAGAACTCATTCTTTAACCTCTCTCTCTCTCCTGCTCCCTCCCTCCCTCTCCCTCTCTCTCCTTTGAGAGAAATCCCACTTGCCTGAACTCCCCGGACAGAAGCCGGGTGGAAGGAATTAGGCCCAGGTTAAAACTTCTGTTAGCACAAGAGGACAAAGACCACAAAGAGGAACTCGGGGCTGGTCCCTCCTGCAACAGACTTGTGTAAATAGATTTTGATGTCAATTTACAGGAAGAGAAGCAATAACCTGCCCCACCAACCACAGAGCGGAGAGGCTGGCTGTGCGAGTTATTAGCCTGGCACACGTTGTGTATTCCATTTCATCAAATTAAGAGAGCAAAGCCGGTGCATTTTTGTCGCTGGCAATACAGAAAAGGCTTGCAGGATTTTCTGGTTCCTATTTTGGAAAATTGGAAGGTGTGGAAATAAATTAACATGCCCTGCAAAAGTGCACAAAAACTGACAAGGTTGGAAACGCAGACTTTCCAGATGGATAAAACAGAGAAATACAGACTGCCTGCCTTGTATACGATCTTCCTACTTTCTTCTGTTTCCCGAATTTTAGCATTCAAGTCAAACAGGCCTCAGAAAGTAATATGATGCCGCTGCAGCCAGAATTCTAAGTGCTTGTCTTTCTATTGGAAAAACAATGTTCTTAATATCTTCAGAGCCATGTCCCCAAATTATCCAGCTATTCATGTCTGCTTTGGACAGTGCAGTGTAGTGATATAATAATAAAAAGGAGGAGGAGGAGGAGGAGGAGGAGGAGGAGGAGGAGGAGGAGGAGGAGGAGGAGGAGGAGGAGGAGGAGGAGGAGGAGGAGGAGGAGGAGGAGGTGGTGGTGGTGAAGGAGGAAGAAGAGGAGGAGGAAAAGGAGGAAGAGATGGAGGAAGAGGAGAAAGAGGAAGGGGAGGAAGAAGAGGAGGAGGAAGAAGAGGAGGAGGAGAAAGAGAAGGAAGAGGAGGAGGAAGAGGAAGAGGAGGAAGAAGAAGGGGAGGAGGAGGAAGAAGGGGAGGAGGAGGAAGAGGAGGGGAGGAAGAGAAAAAGGAAGAAGAGGAGGTGGTGGTGGAGGAGGAGGAGGAGAAAGAGGAGGGGAGGAGGAGGAAGAAGAGGAGGAAGGGGAGGAGGAGGTGAAGGAGGAAGAAGAGGAGGAGGAAAAGGAGGAAGAGATGGAGGAAGAGGAGAAAGAGGAAGGGGAGGAAGAAGAGGAGGAGGAAGAAGAGGAGGAGGAGAAAGAGAAGGAGGAAGAGGAGAAAGAGGAGGGGAAGAGGAGGAAGAGGAGGAGGAAGAGGAAGAGGAAGAAGGGGAGGAGGAGGAAGAGGAGGGGAGGAGAAAGAGGAGGGGAGGAAGAGAAAAAGGAAGAAGAGGAGGTGGTGGAGGAGGAGGAGAAAGAGGAGGGGAGGAGGAGGAGGAAGAGGAGGGGGAGGAAGAGGAGGAGAGAAAGATCTCTCTTGAGCTCAAAGTTGAAGTTTAATTTTATTTTTCAAAAAAAAAAAAAAAGTCCAGGCTTCCTTGGTGAAAAGATTTTGCAACTGAAAAATGCATGTTCTCAATGTCGGGCATCAAATCAAGGTTTCGGCGTCTGTTGAACAGCTCTTATCAATAAAAATGCTTATCGTGCTTTGACACATTGGGGAAGAACAACAAAAGGAATTTCATATTCGCCCTGCACAGAAATGCGAGGGGTGTGTGTGTGTGTGTGATTCATAAAACTCTCCCTGCAGTTGTGAGGCATTAGCATCCTTCGGTACAAGAACATCAGAACACCACACCATGTTCCGGCATCAAAGAGGGAGCCGGCGTCTTGGGAACCGCCAAGGAATGCTAATTGGGAACAAGGCGGAGGGGCAATTTCTCTATTTAAAACCAGTCCTTGTCTCTCAAGCAGAGAGGCTAGCCTGATGACAGCTGCCTATCAAAACAGAGCGCCTTCCAGCAAACCCCATAAAGGTGTAAAAAGAGGTAGGAAGGTAGGTAGGGAAGATGGATGGATGGATGGATAAAAGAAGCGAGGGAGGGAGGAAGGAAGGAAGGAAGGATAAAAGAAGGGAGGGAGGGAGGAAGGATAAAAGAAGGAAGGAAGGATAAAAGAAGGAAGGAAGGATAAAAGAAGGGAGGAAGGAAGGAAGGAAGGAAGGAAGGAAGGAAGGAAGGAAGGAAGGAAGGATAAAAGAAGAGAGGGAGGATAAAAGAAGGGAGGGAGGGAGGAAAGATAAAAGAAGGGAGAGGGAGGAAGGAAGGATAAAAGAAGGGAGGGAGGGAGGGAGGGAGGAAGGAAGGAAGGAAGGATAAAAAAGGAAGGAAGGATAAAAGAAGGAAAGGAGGAAGGAAGGATAAAAGAAGAGAGGGAGGGAGGGAGGAAGGAAGGATAAAAGAAGGGAGGGAGGAAGGGAGGATAAAAGAAGGGAGGGAGGAAGGAAGGAAGGAAGGAAGGAAGGATAAAAGAAGGGAGGAAGGAAGGAAGGATAAAAGAAGGAAGGAAGGATAAAAGAAGGGAGGGAGGAAGGAAGGAAGGAAGGAAGGAAGGATAAAAGAAGGGAGGAAGGAAGGAAGGAAGGATAAAAGAAGGAAGGAAGGATAAAAGAAGGGAGGGAGGGAGAGATTCACAAAATGGCAACAGGAATCGTGGGGGATCCTTTACTAAAGTTATTGATTTGGAGAACGCTCCTCTCCTGGGCAGAGGATTGGATGAGATCTCCAAGGTCCCTTCCATCCCTCAGATTCTATGACTTGATATATAGGGAACAAAATCAAACACCCCAAAAGGCATTTGATAGCCTTTTCTAATAGCCAACGCCCCAAAAGGCAAGCTCAGGATCCAAAAGGATCTTGACAGACTTGGAACGATGGATCTTAATCCAACAAAATGAATTTGAATGTGGAGAAAAGAAAGATTTTACACCTGGGAAGGAAAAAAAAATCAAAGGTACAAGTACGGATTAGGCGAAACCTGGCTCAAAAACAGTCACTGTGAGAGGGACCTTGGAGTCCTAATGGACAATCACTTAAACACGAGCCAGCCGTGTGCGGCAGCCGCCAAAAAAGCCAACACGATCCTTGTGTCAGCACTTCATTTACTCTAGTGCTGACATAAGAAGGAGAAGCGGAGGCGTCTGGAAAGGGACGTTTGACTTTTCACCTACTTATTTTCCCTGGAGATAATATCCCCTAGGAGATGGGATGGGAGGGGGGAAATTCCTTTGAGCTGGAGCGGTAGATTAGGAGTAGAGTGACTTGGAAGATGGCCAATGAGTGCAGGGGAGTGGGGAACGGAAAGGGAGGGTTTTGGGTCTGGAAGTCAGTGTTGGCTTCGATGGAGTCGGACTTAGAATGTCGTGCTTAATAAATAGGAGTTTTTCATCAAAGACTTTGTTTGAAATGCAATTTATTTGAGACGACCTCGAAACCTGACACCTTGGTTGTATAAAGAAGAGGTACAGAATCAAAATCACGTGAAGTGTTAGTACCGCTTTGTAAAGCCTTAGTAAGGCCACACCTGGAATACTGCATCGAGATTTGGTCACCACATTACCAAACAGATGTTGAGACTTTGGAAAAAGTGCAGAGAAGAGCAATTAGGATGATTAAAAATCAGGAGACTAAAGCATATGAAGAACGGTTGCAGGATTTGGGTTTGGCCCGTCTAGAGAAAAGAAGGACTGCGGGGGGGAGGACAAGAGAGGAGGATTCCAGTATTTGAGGGGCTGCCACAAAGAAGAAGAGGGGGGTTAATTTATTCTCCAAGGCAACACAAGAACGAATGGATGGAAACTCATCAAGGAGAGAATCAACCTGAAACGAAGGAGAAACTTCCTGACAGTGAGAACAATTAACCAGTGGAACAGCTTGCCACCAGAAGTTGTGAATGCTCCAACACTGGAGGCTTTTAAAAAGAGACTGGACAGCCACGTATCTGAAATGGTATAGGGTCTCGCGGGGGGGTGGGCTAGATGACCTCCAAGATTCCTTCCAGCTCTATTCTGATTGATTGATTATTCCACCAGACCCCCTTACCCAGGGCACTTTCTCCACCCAGGAAAGGATTTGGAGACAGAGAGGTATAACAGAGTTGGAAAAGGACCTTGGAGGTCTTCTAGTCCAACCCCCTGCTCAGGCAGGAAACTATACCTTTTTCAAACAAATGGCTGTCCGATCTCTTCTTAAAATCTTCCAGTGAACTTCTGGTGGCAAGCTGTTCCACTGGTGAATTGTTCTCATCGCCCGGAAATTTGTCCTCAATTCCAGGCTGCTTCTGTCCTTGATTCGTTTCCATCCGTTGCTTCTTGTCCTGCCTTCGGGGGGCTTTGGCAGGAGATTGCTTGGTGCCCAGCAAGGAAACCGGGACTCTTCAAAAATGATTTTGGGATGCAATCAAACAAAACTTGAGAAAGGCCAGGAAGGCCCCTTAGGCACTGGGGTCCAACTGCGATCCAGCTGCTCCTCAGGCAGATGTGTGGAGGCTTTGAAGCAGAATTTTGTTCTCTCCTCCCTCTTTAATCAGAAGGAAGAGAATGTTTTATGGATTAGTTAAGCATCAACAACTAACAGAGAAACCTCGTCTTCGGCGTAAGTAGCTGGATGCCCTGAAGGGGATGAAATGCACGGGAAAAACAAAATGCACAGGGACACACAGACACACACAAACGCACGTGCACCGACACACTTTTTGGAGCTTCAGGAAGAGTGAAGCTCAAGCAAGGAAGCTCCTTTCCAGCAACAAACCTGGTTGGTTTGGATCTTCAGAGAGTCCGTTTGTTCAACAGACATCAAATTGACACGTTCGGTGCCAACGAAGGCTTCTCTGATTGCTGCTCATGCAGGGATTCAACCCGGCATTTTGCAAATTAGGATTAGGGCTGGAAAGAGGAAACTCAAGGCCTGCCGTAAGACTGAAGCAGCCAGTCATTAAATGCTTCATCTCTTGGGTGGGATAGAAAGAGGCTTTGTCTAAATGAGGGGAGGGAGGGAGAGAGGGAGGGAGTTTCCAACCTTGGAAACTCTAAGACTTGTGGACTTCAATTCCCAGAATTCCCCAGCCAGGAGGGAAGGAGGGAGATAGAGAAGAGAAGAAGGAAAAAAGAGTAGGTAGGTAGGTAAGGAAGGAGGGAGGGAGGAAGGAAGGAAGGAAGGAAGGAAGGAGAGATGGGAGGGACGGAGGAGAAGGGAAGGGAAAGGAGGGGAGGGGGAAAGGAAGGAGAGATGGGAGGGAGGAGAAGGGAAGAGAAGGGAAAGGAGGAGAGGGAAGGGGAAGGAGAAGAGGAAGGGAGAGAGGAGAGATGGGAGGGAGGGGAAGGGAAGGGAAAGGAGGGAGGAAGGAAGGAAGGAGAGATGGGAGGGAGGAGAAGGGAAGGGAAAGGAGGGAGGGAGGGAGGGAGGAAGGAAGGAAAGATGGGAGGGAGGAGAAGGGAAGGGGAAGGAGAAGAGGAAGGGAGAGAGGAGAGATGGGAGAGAGGAGAAGGGAAGGGAAAGGAGGGGAGGGAGGAAGGAAGGAAGGAGAGATGGGAGGGAGGGAGGAGAAGGGAAAGGAGGGGAGGGATGAAGGAGAGATGGGAAGGAGGGAGGGAGGGAGGGAGGAGAAGGGAAGGGAAAGGAGGGTGAGGGAAGGAGAAAGGAAGGAAGGAAGGAAGCAGAGCTGGGAGGGAGGGAGGGAGGAGAAGGGAAGGGAAGGGAAAGGAGGGGGAGGGAGGGAATGGCTGGCTGGGTAATTCTGGGAGTTGAAGTCCACAGGCCTTACAGGTGGAAGGGTTGGGAGAGCCCTGCTCTCAAGGCTTGGAAACCAGGCCGGATCTGGGCCAGAAGCTCCCTGAGGAAGGCATCTGAAGAGGAGGCCGGTATCTAACGGAAAAAAGAGAAACCAACAGCTTGCTATTTGCCTAGAAAGCCGACATAAAACAGGAAGGAAAGTAGAGGAGCTGATTGTGGAAGGAAAGGACCAGAAATGGGCTCATTTCATTCCCTAAGATGACATTCCCGTGTTTTAGAGGTCACCTTAAGAGAGCCATGCTCCATAATTGCGACGAGGATCTTCTAGCTGGCAGCCAGGGAGAACTGAGGACAGCCAGCTTTCTCGGAGGACATACAGCTGGTCCCCCACTTCCCACCATTCACTTAATGACCGTTCAAAATAACGGCCGCCGGGGAAAGGGCGCTGTGCAGCCTGGGAAGCTTTTTTTTCCAGTGCTGTCGTATCTTCGCATGGTCACTAAATGAATTAATTGTTGTAGAATCACCTTTTATACAGGTAGTTCTCCACTTACGACCACAATTGACCCCTGAGGACTTATGTTGCTAAGTGAGACATTTGTTCGGGGGCCCCACGGACGGCCTTTCTTGCCGCCGTTGTTCAGTGAATCCATGCAGTGGGTAAATTAGTCACACGGTCGTTAAGCGAATCCGGCCTCCCCCGTTGACTTTGCTTAACAGAAGGTTGCCAAAGGGGGAATCACCTGACCCCCCCCCCGGGACACTGCGACCGTCATAAATATGAGGCAGTTGCCAAGCATCTGAAGTTTGATCATGTGGCCACAGGGCTGCTGCAAAGGTCGTATGTGTGGAAAACGGTCAAAAGTCACTTTTTTAACACGCTTGTAACTTTGCATGGTCACTAAACGACCTATTGTAAATTGAGGTCTACCTGAACCATAGACGATGAGAAGGTGAAGTTTCATCTACCTATAAATTTATCTACCTCTCTTTCCATGCACGTCTTTCTTATCTCTCTCTCTCTCTCTTCATCTACTTAACTCTCTCTCTCTCTCTCTCTCTTAATCTCTATCATCTATTTATCTCTCTCTTTTCATCTATCATCTGTCTGTCTCTCTCTTAATCTCTATCAACTATCTATTTATCTCTCTTCATCTCTATCATCTATCCATTTATCTGTCTTTTCATCTCTATCATCTATCTATTTATCTATCTTTCTCTCTTAATCTCTATCATCTATTTATCTCTCTTTTCATCTCTATCATCTATCCATTTATCTGTCTCTTTTCATCTCTATCATCTATCTATTTATCCGTCTTTCTCTCTTAATCTCTATCATCTATTTATCTCTTTTCATCTCTATCATCTATCCATTTATCTGTCTCTTTTCATCTCTATCATCTATCTATCTGTCTTTCTCTCTTAATCTCTATCATCTATTTATCTCTCTTTTCATCTCTATCATCTATCCATTTATCTGTCCCTTTTCATCTCTATCATCTATCTATTTATCTGTCTTTCTCTCTTATCTCTATCATCTATTTATCTCTTTTTCATCTCTATCATCTATTTATCCATCTTTCTCTCTTAATCTCTATCATCTATTTATCTCTCTTTTCATCTCTATCATCTATCCATTTATCTGTCTCTTTTCATCTCTATCATCTATCTATTTATCCGTCTTTCTCTCTTAATCTCTATCATCTATTTATCTCTTTTCATCTCTATCATCTATCCATTTATCTGTCTCTTTTCATCTCTATCATCTATCTATCTGTCTTTCTCTCTTAATCTCTATCATCTATTTATCTCTCTTTTCATCTCTATCATCTATCCATTTATCTGTCCCTTTTCATCTCTATCATCTATCTATTTATCTGTCTCTTTTCATCTCTATCATCTATCTATTTATCCGTCTTTCTCTCTTAATCTCTATCATCTATTTATCTCTTTTCATCTCTATCATCTATCCATTTATCTGTCTCTTTTCATCTCTATCATCTATCTATCTGTCTTTCTCTCTTAATCTCTATCATCTATTTATCTCTCTTTTCATCTCTATCATCTATCCATTTATCTGTCCCTTTTCATCTCTATCATCTATCTATTTATCTGTCTTTCTCTCTTATCTCTATCATCTATTTATCTCTTTTTCATCTCTATCATCTATTTATCCATCTTTCTCTCTTAATCTCTATCATCTATTTATCTCTTTTCATCTCTATCATCTATCCATTTATCTGTCTCTTTTCATCTCTATCATCTATCTATCTGTCTTTCTCTCTTAATCTCTATCATCTATTTATCTCTCTTTTCATCTCTATCATCTATCCATTTATCTGTCCCTTTTCATCTCTATCATCTATCTATTTATCTGTCTTTCTCTCTTATCTCTATCATCTATTTATCTCTTTTTCATCTCTATCATCTATTTATCCATCTTTCTCTCTTAATCTCTATCATCTATTTATCTCTCTTTTCATCTCTATCATCTATCCATTTATCTGTCTCTTTTCATCTCTATCATCTATCTATTTATCCGTCTTTCTCTCTTAATCTCTATCATCTATTTATCTCTTTTCATCTCTATCATCTATCCATTTATCTGTCTCTTTTCATCTCTATCATCTATCTATCTGTCTTTCTCTCTTAATCTCTATCATCTATTTATCTCTCTTTTCATCTCTATCATCTATCCATTTATCTGTCCCTTTTCATCTCTATCATCTATCTATTTATCTGTCTCTTTTCATCTCTATCATCTATCTATTTATCCGTCTTTCTCTCTTAATCTCTATCATCTATTTATCTCTTTTCATCTCTATCATCTATCCATTTATCTGTCTCTTTTCATCTCTATCATCTATCTATCTGTCTTTCTCTCTTAATCTCTATCATCTATTTATCTCTCTTTTCATCTCTATCATCTATCCATTTATCTGTCTCTTTTCATCTCTATCATCTATCTATTTATCCGTCTTTCTCTCTTAATCTCTATCATCTATTTATCTCTTTTCATCTCTATCATCTATCCATTTATCTGTCTCTTTTCATCTCTATCATCTATCTATCTGTCTTTCTCTCTTAATCTCTATCATCTATTTATCTCTCTTTTCAT
The DNA here is from genome assembly GCF_059756535.1 of Pantherophis guttatus. Taxonomy (NCBI): domain Eukaryota; kingdom Metazoa; phylum Chordata; class Lepidosauria; order Squamata; family Colubridae; genus Pantherophis; species Pantherophis guttatus. The sequence goes on from NC_142070.1 coordinate 3,254,059, forward strand.
CTCTATCATCTATCCATTTATCTGTCCCTTTTCATCTCTATCATCTATCTATTTATCTGTCTTTCTCTCTTATCTCTATCATCTATTTATCTCTTTTTCATCTCTATCATCTATTTATCCATCTTTCTCTCTTAATCTCTATCATCTATTTATCTCTCTTTTCATCTCTATCATCTATCCATTTATCTGTCTCTTTTCATCTCTATCATCTATCTATTTATCCGTCTTTCTCTCTTAATCTCTATCATCTATTTATCTCTTTTCATCTCTATCATCTATCCATTTATCTGTCTCTTTTCATCTCTATCATCTATCTATCTGTCTTTCTCTCTTAATCTCTATCATCTATTTATCTCTCTTTTCATCTCTATCATCTATCCATTTATCTGTCCCTTTTCATCTCTATCATCTATCTATTTATCTGTCTTTCTCTCTTATCTCTATCATCTATTTATCTCTTTTTCATCTCTATCATCTATTTATCCATCTTTCTCTCTTAATCTCTATCATCTATTTATCTCTCTTTTCATCTCTATCATCTATCCATTTATCTGTCCCTTTTCATCTCTATCATCTATTTATCTATCTTTTTCTCTTATCTCTATCATCTATTTCTCTTTTTCATCTCTATCATCTATTTATCCATCTTTCTCTCTTAATCTCTATCATCTATTTATCTCTTATCTCTATTTATCCGTCTTTCTCTCTTAAACTCTCATCTATTTATCTGTGTCTCTCTTTTCATCTCTATCATCTATCCATTTATCTGTCTGTCTCTCTTTTCATCTCTATTATCTATCCATTTATCCATCTTTCTCTCTTAATCTCTATCATCTATTTATTTCTTATCTATCATCTATTTATCCGTCTTTCTCTCTTAAACTCTATCATCTATTTATCTGTGTCTCTCTTTTCATCTCTATCATCTATCTATTTATCTGTCTGTCTCTCTTTTCATCTCTATCATCTATTTATCTGTCTGTCCCCCCCCTCTCTCTTACACATACACACAATATACATCTACCAATTTATTTATCTATCTCTTCCACCTCTTCATCTGCTTTTCTTGCAGATCCTTCCCTTTATTTAGTGACAGACCCCTCACCATACTATACCCTACCTTAATTTTTTTTTAAAGACTACAGCAGTCTTCCCAGAATGATTGACAGGGTTGAGAGATTGATTTTCCGGTAGAAAGTTAGCGGCAGACTCTGGTTGTTGGGCATGCATTTTTCATACATACGACCGTTTGCAGCATCCCCAGGGTCACGTGATTAAAATTCAGACGCTTGGCAACTGGTTCCTATTTACGACGGTTCCAGAGTCCCGGGAGTCACAAGCAAAGTCAATGGGGGAAGCCAGATTCACTTAACAACCGTGTTCCAAATTTAACCATTGCAGTGATTCGCTTACCAACAGTGGCAAGAAAATGGGGCAAAACTCACTTAAAAACTGCCTCGGCTTAGCAATGGAAATTTTGGGCTCAATTATGGTCGTAAGTCGAGGACTATCGGTGTGGGATAAATGTAGGCATTTCTTACAGGCATTTAGACACCCAAGTCAGGTAGCATCAGGAGGAGGAGGGGGAGGAGGAGGAGGAGGAGGAGGAGGAGGAGGAGGACTCCCAGGGGGGTCCTTGCTGCTCTCTTGAGCTTGATGGTTTCCTTGCAGACGTTTCATTACCCATCTAGGGAACATCATCAGTGCTAGAAGGGAGCGGAGGTTTCTCTCTGTTTATATACAAGTGGCTTGCCCTGTCAGTGGACGTAGTAGTGTTGTTTAGTCTACCACTTACTGTTTGACTGTTCATTTGAGCTGGTAGTAGAACCTTCATTGGGCTGTTGTTTACTTCTTCATTGTTGTTCAAGTGTTAATCTCGGTGTCACTCGGCTCGTCTGGGTGTTTATTGCCGACGGGGAATCTTTTTGTTTCGTCTCGGTGTGTGTGTGTTTGTCTATGTGTGTTTTTGTGCGTGCGTTGCCTGGGTGGGTGTAAAACAGAATTTTCCTAACGGGTGAAAAGGGCGTACAAATATTGTCGGCAGCAGGGAAAGGCAAGCGACTTGATATTTTACTAAGAGAAAAAACTCACACGTTTCTTAACCTCTCTCCCGTTTCTACAGGGCTGCCCCTCAAGCAATAACTTTCTTATCCTACCCTTCAAGGGAAACGCACACGATAACCTCCCGTCAGCACTTGGGGCCAAGAAGACCCAGAAAGAAAGAAAGAAAGAAAAAAAAAATCACATTTTTCAGAAGAGAGAATAATCAGGACTGACGGTAATCCCAACGGGGAGGGGGAAAAAAAAGAAAAAAGAGGAAAATTGAAAATGTTAGCAACAGAGCTAGCAGCCATCAGCTCAGACCTGACAACTCTGTCGCTTGAAGGATGCGGTTCTATCATTCCTTGAGGCAGTTTAGCCTTTCGTACCCCAATATGCTTGGACAGAAATTGGGGGGGGGGAGAGAGAGAGAGAGTTCCATACCTGATAGTCCTCGACTTACAACCAGCCATTAGTTTAGTGACCGTCTGAAGTCACGACAGCACTACTTTCCATAGGGTAAAGTTCTCTACATGGGGCTCCCCTTGAGGAGCACCCGGAGGCTCCAGCTGGTGCAGAATGCGGCCGCGCGGGTACTTATGGGGGCGACATGGCGCTCCCATGTGACACCTCTCCTGCGCGAGCTGCATTGGCTTCCGGTGGTCTTCCGGGTGCGCTTCAAGGTATTGGTTCTCATCTTTAAAGCGCTCCATGGCTTAGGGCCAGGGTATTTGCGAGACCGCCTGCTGCTACCGATAACCTCCCACCGGCCAATCCGCTCCCACAGAGAGGGCCTCCTCAGGGTGCCGTCGGTCAGGCAATGTCGGCTGGCGACCCCCAGGGGGAGAGCTTCTCTGTGGGGGCACCCGCCCCCTGGAATGAGCTACCCCCAGGGATACGACTGATGCCGGACCTCCATGCCTTCCGCCGGGCTCTGAAGACTTTCTTATTTCAGCAAGCCAGGCTGGGTTAAAAATCTTTTAATTGGGGAAGCCAATATAGATTTAATGTTGTTTTTATAGTATTTTAATGTTTATATTGTATGTTTTTTTTAATTTTGGCTGTTCACCGCCCCGAGTCCTTCGGGAGAGGGGGCGGTATAAAAATTTCAATCAATCAATCAATCAGTCAATCAATATTGTTGTGGCCGCTGGCCCCTCCAGCAGCTGAATCAGAGGAGGAGGAAGAGGAGGGGGTTTGGGAGTGAGGGTCAGCATCAAGGCAACCTGGGAGCTCCGAGGGGGAAGTGGGAATGGAGCTGGCAGAGAGAGAGAACGAGAGAGAGAGAGAGAGGGGGAGGGAGGGAGGGAGGGAGAGGGGTGGAGCCTGGGCCATCCGTCAGCCCTCAGATGGAGAGTCATCAGCCCCCAGGTCCAGAGGTGGCTGATGAGGAGGAGGAGGAGCAGCTGGGTCCAGTGCCTGATGCACAGAAGGCAAGAGGAGAGGAGAGCAGTGGAAATCTATGGGCCGGTCCTTGGGACGGAAGAGCCACCGCTGCTAGTGAAGCCCCACCCTGGCTCTGGGGATAAAAGGCAGGGGGCGGAGATGAATAGATGTGGCAGACAACTATTCGTCTCCCTGCCGGACGGACTTGTTAGCCTGCGGTGAGAGAGAAACTTTTTGCGGGGGCTGCCGGCATTCCTAATAAAGGAATCATTGAGTTAGCTTCAGAGAGTTGGTCGTGTTTGGGGAGCTGGGTCAGAACAGTTGGTCCTTGACTTACAACGGTTCATCTAGCGACCTTTCAAAATGACAATGCCACTGGAAAAAAATGACGTATGACCATTTTTCACCCTTACGACCGTCGCAGCATCCCCCCAGGTCACATGATCAAAATTCAGCCACTTGGCAATTGACTCATATTTATGACGGGGGGTCACGCCATCGCCTTTTGCGACTTTCTGACGAGCGAAGTCAACCGGGGGAGCCAGATTCACTTAACGGGCACGTGACTAACTTCACAACTGCAGCGATTCCCTTAACAACGGTGGCAAGAACGCTCGTAAAATGGGGCGAAACTCACTTAACAAACGTCTCACTTGGCAATGGAAATTTGCGGTCGTGAAGTCGAGGACTGGCCGTCCCCAAGAGGTTTTTGAGGACTCGAAGCGGAGCTGCATCCAAGCTACATTTCATACCGGGAATATTGTTTTTTTTTCCTCGCGCAAAAAAAAATAAAAATCCCCAAATTTACCCTTTCAAAAGAACTATGTTTCCCTCTCCGTAAAATGCCAACCGTCTCTCTTCCTCGCTTAGGTCACTGCGTGAAGCAAAACAACCAGAAAAGCTGGGAAAACATTTGATTAGGAACGAGACCAGCAACTGCCTGTTCCCAAGGCTGCTAAGCCCGAAAGCGAACGCTTAAATCATCTTTACTCCACTGAGTTTGCTCGGTGTGTAAAAATGTGCACTGGGGTTTCTAGCATCAACCGCAGGGAACGATTCCCGCCAGGAGCCCCTCAAAGAACCATCGGCGGCGTTCCTCATTCTCCGCGTGCTTAAATAAATCAGAAAAATGAAATAAAACTTAAGTATGTGAAATCAAACTGAAATAAATAAGAAAAAAGAGAGTCCCCAAACTTTCAAAACCGTTCCTGAGTCCGCGTTGCAATATCTGCAAACATTTCTGGAGATATTTGCAATAATCACGGGGCCTTTAAAGTTAGTCCTCGGCTCACGACTACGAATGACCCTGAAATTTATGTCGTTCAGTGAGTTTTGCCCCATCGTACGACCTTTCTTGCCACAGTTATTAAGCGAATCACTGGAGTCAAGTTAGATAACAAGGTTGTTAGGTGAATCTGGCTTCCTCGTTGACTTTGCTTGCCAGGAGGTCGCAAAAGGGGGTGACGGGACCCTGGGACCCTGCAACCGTCCCAAGCGCCTCAAGTTTGATCACCTGTCCATGGGGATGCTGCAACGGTCGTAAGTGTGGAAAATTTATTATTTATTATTATTTATTAATTCAGTTCGTATGCCGCCCCTCTCCGATGACTCAGGGTGGCATACAAATTGAAAATGGTCGTAAGTCACTTTTTTTCAGTGCTGTTGTAACTTTGAACGGTCACTAAACGAATGGCTGTAAGTCGAGGACTACCTGAACGGATGATCTGTCCGCTTTTCTTGTACGTCTCCCCTCAGCCTTCCTGGCTTCATTTAAACCCATCGTTTTTGACCTTCCGTTGCCATTCTTCCGCTTAGTTTGTGATGGTCTGGTGCAACTCTAAGAGACATGGACTTCAAGACTTCAAGAGCCTTGATAGTACAGTGGTCTAAGCACCCTGTTATTAACACAGCTGCCTGCAATTACTGCTGGTTCGAATCTCTCCAAGGCTCAAGGTTGACTCAGCCTTCCATCCTTTCTAAGGTAGGTAAAATGAGGACCCAGTTTGTGGGGGCAATAAGCTGACTTTGTATAAATATACAAAAGGATGAAGGCTATTGCTTAACGCATTGTAAGCCGCCCTGAGTCTCCGGAGAAGGGCGGCATATAAATCAAATTAAAAAAAAAAAAAGCATTTGGTCCTACAAAGAGGGAACCTGGAACTCAAAAGTTACAATCTTTTGTAGTTTAACTCATCAAAGGTAAGTACAAAGGAAAGTTTACCTGGAGAGGACAAAACATCCTGCCCCCTTTATAAAGATAGTCAGTTATATAAGCTAAATAGCAGAATAACAGAGTCGGAAGGGACCTTAGAGGTCTCCTAGTCCAACCCCCTGCTCAAGCAGAGAACCTTATACCATTTCAGAAGAGAGGTTCTCCAATCTCTTCTTAAAGTCCAAAGTTACCCTTAGATCAGGCGCCCAGCCAAGCTAGAGGCATCGGACGCCTTGGGACCAGCGCTCCTCTTTGGTGGAGGTCATGCGAGGACCCCTGCGGATGAGGAGGTTGGTCAGCAGACTCAGAGAGGGCACCCCGGGCCTCAAGAGCCTTGATAGTACAGTGGTCTAAGCACCCTATTATTAACATCAGCTGCCTGCAATTACTGCTGGTTCGAATCTCCCCAGGCTCACAGTCGACTCAGCCTTCCATCCTTTCTAAGGTAGGTGAAATGAGGACCCAGATTGTGGGGGCAATAAGCTGACTTTGTATAAATATACAAAAAGGATGAAGGCTATTGCTTAACGCATTGTAAGCCGCCCTGAGTCTCCGGAGAAGGGCGGCATATAAATCAAATTAAAAGAAAAAAAGAAAAAAAAATTCCCACAAATCTCCAGCCAGCAGGGAATTCTGGGAATTCACCTAACAAGTAGCTTGCTGGGCAACGGAAATGTTGAGCTTAGTGGTGGTCCCAGGTTGAGGACTGACTGTAGTCACTCACCGCTAACACATCCCATTTGCTAGTCCACGTCATGGCCCAAGTCACAGATTCTGAAGATGTGCCCCAGCTGAACCTGTGGAATGTCAGCCTTAGCCAAGCCAGCAAACTTTGAAGTCGATCAAACGCAGGCAACAACAGAGCAATCGGTTGATGAGGCGTTGCCTCCCCCCCCCCCCCCCAAGACCGAAAATTCAGCAAGCAGAGCGGAGAGCAGAACAGAGATATTCAATGAGGCTCCTTGCCAAGCAAGAGAGAAACTGTCTTAACTGAAGAGAGAGAGATAGCTGGCTGCAGCCTGACATCAGAGGCTGATATCAATGTTTTTATATTGGAAACAACGGTCTGATCTGGTGCCTGTTTCCTATTTATCCATTCATGAAAACAAAAAACAATTTTAAAAAAATATATGAAATTCTGACCTCTGGATTGGCTGATGAACCTGGCTTGGGTCGCGGAACTTTGGACTGAGTTTTGACTGCTTTTCTGCGTATTCCTGTCGAAAGCAGAACTAAACAGGCAAGTTTTTTTTCAAAGAGATTCTTGTTTTGTTTATCGTCTTTTCCTCCTCTATGAAGGCTTGAGTGGATGACTACTATCACCTAGTAACTGTGGGTGTATGAGTTTGAAACCTGAAACGGGACAACCCAAGTCACTTCCTATGGGGCACAATCTTTAGCTGGGCCTCTCTAATGTTTCAGCCAGAAAAAATCCTCCCTGATACTTTAGGGCAAGTATTCCTGACCTTGGCAACTTTAAGATCTATGGACTTCAAGTCCCAGAATTCCCCAGCCAACTCTATTCTGATTAGGCTGGGTAGCCGAATCAGAATAGAATTGGCTGAGGAATTCTGGGAGTTGAAGTCCACAGGTCTCAAAGTTGCCTTAGTCTTCTTCCTAACTATCAAACCTACTGCTCCTTCTTTCCCTGGCTTCCTGCCCTGGAGAATTCTGGGAGATGAAGTCCACAAGTCTTAAAGTTATCAAGTTTGGAGGCTTTTGAGATATGGCATAGATAAATGGTTTGTTGTGACCAGAACGGGACAATTCGTCACGGCCAACTCGCCGTGGGACAATTTAACAACTCAATTGAATTATTTAACATAAATAAAAAATAAATAATTTTTTCTTGATCCCATTTAACTGTGTCCCGCTTTTTCCATCCTTTCTTTAATGATCCTAGTCCACCATTTATTTGATATTAGTGTAACTTGTCCTGCAGCAAGCGGCGAGTTGGCTGTGATGAGTTGGCAACGGCAAATTGTATCATAGACCCATTTGTGACTGCTAGAATTGGGTTCTTTATCAGCTAGATCTGATATTAGAGATGTATTCCGGATCAGGAAGTCTTGATCGGAGATCTCCATGCAGAGATGGGTTTCAGCAGGTTCTGACCAGTTCTGGCGAACTGGTAGCGGAAATTTTGAGTAGTTCGAAAAACCGATAATAAAAATTCTGACTGGCCCCATCCCCATCTATTCTCTGCCTCCCGAGTCCCAGCTGATCGGGAGGAAATGGGGACTTTGCAGAAACCTTCCCCCGGATTGGGGAGGGAATGGAGATTTTACAGTATCCTTCTCCTGCCACACCCACCAAGCCAAGCCACACCCACAGAACCGCTAGTCAAAAATTTTGAAACCCATCACTATCTCCACGACATCAGATACTTGGAAACCCCTCCCGCTCCTTCTCAGAAACACGAGCCCCGAAACCACAGCTACAAACACACAATGTTTGAAGGAGATCCTTGAGCTACAAACACACAATGTTGCAGACAATCCTTGACATGGAAGGCAGATTGAAGAGAATGGATGGATCTCTGGGGCAGGGCCGTGCTCTCAGTAGCGCCGTGTTAGAGGTCAGCTTGCCACTAATCAGTGCTAAAGCAACATCAGTGTGCAAGCTTTTAGCCTTCTCTCTCCCTGTTCAAAAATTGCTTTCCTGGCTTCTGATCCTTTGCTTGTAACCCGGACAAAGCTTGTGTAATGAACCGTGTCTAACACTGAACTTTCCCTCGCCTTGTTCCTTGCCAAATCCCCTCTTGTTTTGCCTTCTCCTAGCAGCGAGGAGGAAGGAACCTACACGTAAACAAGGATTGCCCTGTGACTTTTTGGGTTAGAAACCTCTGCAGATCCTTCGTGAGGCTCTGAGTAATGTCCTGCGGTCCTGGAGACTTGGCAGGCTGCATCCATGGACATCCCACTGGCAGTCAGAAACCCTGGTGAAAAGTCTATACATTCACAACATCCGGACAGACTTAACCATAGTTTCAACTGGGGGACTGCGACAGGGGTGAAATCCAGCAGGTTCTGACAAGTTCTGGAGAACCGGTAGCGGAAATTTTGAGTAGTTCGGAGAACCGGCAAATACCACCTCTGGCTGGCCCCAGAGTGGGGAGGGAATGGAGATTGTGCAGTATCCTTTCCCCAGGAGTGGGGTGGAATGGAGATTGTGCAGTATCCTTTCCCCAGGAGTGGGGTGGAATGGAGATTTTGCAGTATCCTTTCCCCAGGAGTGGGGGGTGGGAATGGAGATTTTGCAGTATCCTTCCGTCAGGAGTGGGATGGGAATGGAGATTTTGCAATATCCTTCCCCCAGGAGTGGGGGATGGGAATGGAGATTTTGCAATATCCTTCCCCCAGGAGTGGGGTGGGAATGGGGATTTTGCAGTATCCTTCCGTCAGGAGTGGGATGGGAATGGAGATTTTGCAATATCCTTCCCCCAGGAGTGGGATGGGAATGGAGATTTTGCAATATCCTTCCCCCAGGAGTGGGGTGGGAATGGGGATTTTGCAGTATCCTTCCATCAGGAGTGGGGTGGGAGTGGGGATTTTGCAGTATCCTTCCCCAAGGAGTGGGGGAATGGGAATGGAGATTTTGCAATATCCTTCCCCCAGGAGTGGGGTGGGAATGGGGATTTTGCAGTATCCTTCCCCCAGGAGTGGGATGGGAATGGAGATTTTGCAATAACCTTCCCCCAGGAGTGGGGAGGGAATGGAGATTTTGCAATACCCTTGCCCCAGGAGTGGGGTGGGAATGGGGATTTTGCAGTATCCTTCCCCCAGGAGTGGGGTGGGAATGGAGATTTTGCAATATCCTTCCCCCAGGAGTGGGGTGGGAATGGAGATTTTGCAATATCCTTCCCCCAGGAGTGGGGTGGGAATGGGGATTTTGCAGTATCCTTCCCCTGCCACGCCCACCAAGCCACGCCGACAGAACCGGTAGTAAAAAAATTTGAATTTCACCACTGGACTGTGACCAAGCCAAGTCCAAAAATGCTGGAAGAATTCCTAGAAGCCAGGTGGTGCTCTGACAAATCAGCCATCAACAGGCACATAGGGATAAAGCACATCTACATACTGTGCAAAAGAGACAATTAACAAGCCAAAAAAGGGAACCAAAAGATGGAAACCTCTCCCTCTCACCAATCAACACGCAGATGAGCAGAGATTAACACCAAGATTAAACTCAGACCAACAATCAAGAGAAAACAATAGCCCCAAACAAGGAACTGCCAGACAAGCCAACAACCCAACAACAAAGAACCACCAAGACTGACAGGGCAAGCCACTTGAATGTAAACCTATTCCCTATTCCCCACTCTCTTCCAGCACTGATGATGTTACCCAGTTTGGTAATGAAACGTCTCCAAGAAAACCACCAAGCTGAGCACCAAGGGCTCAAATTCCTCCTCCTCCTCCCCTCCGTTTTGCATACTTCACTCCCTTCCAGCACTGATGATGTTACCTAGTTGGTCTGCAAGAAATGTCTGCAAGAAAACCAACAAGCTCAGAGAGCATCAAGGAGTCCACAGTTGTCCCCCTCCTCCTTCTTCCCCCCCTCCTCCTCCTCTCTGCAACACCCCACCCAGCACTAATGATGTTACCTAGTTGGGTAATGAAATATCTGCAAATAAACCAACCAATGTCAGAACACCAAGGACCACACAATCCTCCTCCTCTCTGCAGACCACGCTGCCTTTTAGCACTGATGATATTACCTAGTGGGGTCCTGAAACGCCTGCAAGAAAATCACCAAGCTCAGAGACCACCGAGGGTTCCACAGTCCTCCTCCTCCTTTCCTCCTCCTCCTCCTCCTCCTCCTCCTCCTCCTCCTCCTCCTCCTCCTCTTCCTCCTCCTCCTCCTCCTCCTCCTCTTCCTCCACTCTCTGCAAACCCCACTCCCTTCTAGCACTGACGATGTTCCCTAGTTGGGTCATGAAACTTCTGCAAGAAAGCAATCAAGCTTAGAGAGCAGCAAGGACTCCACATTTCAACCCTTGAGCTGCAAATATTTTCAATTCTTGGTATAGAAGTCCCGCGCTAGCTCTCGTTTTGCCGGCGATGAAATCTTCCTTCCAAATTTTTTTTTTTTTTATTAGTCTGTCCAAATGAAAAATACAAAGAAAAAGGGGAAGGGGAGGAAAAAAAAGAGAGAAGAGGAAAAAATAAAAGGAGAAAAAAGCAGAAATGTCGTGGCTTCCGCTTCTTTTTAATGCAGTGGAATAAAGCAATAACGTACAGCCTCCAAAGTTTTTACTGTTACGCTGGAGATGAAATCTGCAGAAGAAGAACGCAAGGGGTAATTTCCCTGTTGGAATTGTGCCGCCAGAATCCACCGCGGAGGTGGCTGCTGAAGCAGGTCACTGTATAGTTTGGGGTGATAAGCGCGGGGATTTTATATTCCGACGGGCCCTTGATTGATTGCCGTTGTCTTTTTGATGGATAGGCCTCTGCTTCCTTGCATGGATAATCCGTTGCCGAGTGGCTTCTGCCGACGGTGATATTACTTTCCACTGCCGCGGCTGTAGTTCTAAACTAATTCTGAGATGCTCAGCTGGCTTTCTGGTTTTGCCGCAGAGAGCTTTCGGCAGAGGCCTCAGGAGAAGAGGAGATCAAACAAAGAACTATTTAGGGAACCGAGAAGGGGGGTGGGGGGAAAGATGTCTTTAGGAGACGTAAATTGAGGAAGATTCCCACTCAAAAGCATGAAGACTATGAGGGGATTACAAAACTGGAATGAAGAAGGAGCCTTGGTGGCGCAGCAGACTAAAGTGCTGTTAAATACCACCAGCTGCCTGCAATTACTGCGAGTTCAAATCTCGCCAGGCTCAAGGTTGACTCAGCCTTCCATCCTTTCGAGGTAGGTAAAATGAGGACCCGGATTGTGGGGGCAATAAGCTGACTTTGTATAAAATATACAAAAGTATGAAGGCTATTGCTTAACGCACTGTAAGCCGCCCTGAGTCTCCGGAGAAGGGCGGCATATAAATCAAACCAATAAATAAATTATATATACATACAGACGGACGGACAGATAGATAGATAGATGGATAGAGATAGATAGATAGATAGATAGATAGATAGATAGATAGATAGATAGATAGATAGATAGATAGATAGGAGATAATCTATCTATCTATCTATCTATCTATCTATCTATCTCTATCCATCTATCTATCTATCTGTCCGTCCGTCTGTCCATCCGTCCATCCATCCATCCTATCTATCTCTCTCTCTATCTATCTATCTACCTCTATCTATCTATCTATCTATCTATCTATCTATCTATCTATCTATCTATCTATCTATCTACCTACCTACATCCATCTATCTATCTATCTATCTATCTATCTATCTATCTATCTATCTATCTATCTATCTATCTATCTATCTATCTATCTAATCCATCCATCTAGCTATCTTTCATCTATCTATCTATCTTTATCTATTTATCTATATCCCTATCTATCTATCTATCTATCTATCTATCTATCTATCTATCTATCTATTTATAGATAGCTGCCTGCAATTACTGTGAGTTCAAATCTCTCCAGGCTCAAGGTTGACTCAGCCTTCCATCCTTCCGAGGTAGGTAAAATGAAGACCCGGATTGTGGGGGGCAATAAGCTGACTTTGTATAAAAAAGAACACCGCTTGGGGGCCCCCGAAAGCCCTACTAAACAGGTATATACAAAAGTATGAAGGCTATTGCCTAATGCATTGTAAGCCGCCCTGAATCTCCGGAGAAGGGCGGCATATAAATCGAACTAATAAATAAATAAATGTTAGGGTAGCCTAGGGCTGCGATGGCGAACCTATGGCATGTGCGCCACAGCTGACAGAGCCCTCTCTGCGGGCACGCAAGCCGTTGCCCAGCTTAGCTCCACCGCGCATGCGTCCCACTGGTCCAGCGGATGCGCAGGGGGTGGGGCGCATGTGGGAGACTCGCGTCAATGCACGGAACTGAAGAAGCTTCTCAGATGAGAAGCGAAATGTCTTTGACGAAAGACTTTTGGTACCTTCCTGATTCGAGAAGTGAGGAATTCAGTGCACGGAGAAGAACTCCAGGAAACTGAGAGACCGCGAGCCTTTGCGTAGGTGCCATTTAAACCGAAAAGGCTTTTTTTTGGGAACAGATGGTTCAAAAATGGTTGGTGGGAACAGATGGTACGCTGCGAAGTTCCTTGCAGAAAGATGTCGCCCAGGAGGAGAGCTCATTGCTCCTCGATGAATCTGCCGAAGGGGTTCTTCAACTACGGATCCCAAGGTGTTGCCTTATCGAGGCAACTCACAATAACAGAGATGTCATCGCGGTTCTGTTAGAAATCAGGGGGTTTTTTTCCCCCTTAAATAATCACATCGGGAAGAAAGGAATAATCTCGTCCAACGGATTAGGCTCCAGAAGGGAATTCGTTCATCCGGCCTTCTCGCCAGGAAGCGTCAAAGATTGTGAACGCCAACGGAGGCCCGTTTTTTGCCCTCAAAGAGCGTCCGCGCAGGCACTGCACTACCTGGGCATCCAAAATGGGCCGCGTGGAAACTCCTGGGAGGGGCAGGGTGGGCGGGGCCAGCCAGTCCTTGTAACTACCGGTTCGGTGAACCAGATGTAAAATTAGCATCCGGTTTGCCCGAACCGGATGAATCCCTCCCCTGGATACGCCGTTTTTTGTGTTTCACACCACCGTGGCTGCAGTGACAGGTCAGGGAAGAAAACTCTAAATGGGATTAAAATTTATAAGGAGAAACAGTGTCACAGGTGGGCCTGGCCCTAAATCACAGGTGTATTTGCAGGTTCTATCATTGTGATTTGCATGTTGGGATGCAGCACTGAAGCTGTTGTTAAGTGGACGATTACTAAGCGGACGATTACAGCTACAGGTAATTCTCGACATACAACCGTTCGTTTAGTGGCCATTCAAACTTACGACAGCACTGAGAAAAGTGACTCGTGACTGTTTTTTTTCACCCTTATGAATGTCGCAGCATCCCCCATGGTCACAATATCAAAATTTCAACTGACTCGTATTTATGACGGTCGCAGTGTCCAGGAGTCATGCGATCCCCTTTTTGCGACCTTCCGACAAGCCAAATCAATGGGGAAGCCAGATTCACTTAACAACCGCGTTATTAACTTAACAATGGCAGGGGTTCAGTTAACAACTGCGGCAAGAAAGGTTGTAAAATGGGGCAAAACTCACTTAACAACTGTCTCGCTCAGCCACCGAAATGTCAGTCTCAATTATGGTCATAAATCGAGGACTGTATTGTGACACTGCTTTAATTTGCTGTTAGGCTGTGCCTTTTATTTTTTAAAAAGCAATATTTAGTTTTTCCTCTACGTGAGATCCTCCCAGAGTTTGTTTAAAGTGGGCAGGCTATACTTTTATGCTAAATCAGTAAATAGTATCTGTGGTATTTCTACCTCAGCCTATAATTTTAGCAATATGAAAGACGGGCAATACAAAGGATTTTTTTTCCCCCTCTCCTCAAAATAACATCTGAGGAAAATAATTACGGAGCTATTATCTGCCAGAGATAAAGGAAGCTAGTAAAATAAAAAGCACATCCTGTTTACTGATTACGTTTTTAATAACTTGTTGTTGAGCAGGCTAATTACATCATTCAAAACGTTCCGAGTAAAGCAAGATTTTCGGCAAAACAATGTCCCTAAGATAAGTGCATCACCAGGCAAAACGTTATTTGACAGGCTGAATCCCAGAGTAACTTCAGAGCTCCGATTTCCAATTGATTGTGGCATGAATTTAATTCATCAAGGCCAAATCATAACACGGTCTGAAACGGAGATCTCGTCTCTTGAAGGCATCGCGTATCTCTGACATTAACAAATCGACACCTCTGACTGCTTTGTGACCCACGCTCATCGGAGTTTGCACACGCCAAAAAAAATAAATAATCAGATTTTTAAGAAGTCTTTCTGTAGCCGGGGTTGCTGGCTTCTCAATTGATTTTACTTTTACTTTACTTTACTTTAATTTGATTTGTATACCGCCCTACTCCCGAAGGACTCAGGGCGGTGAACAGCCAACAATAAAATACATACATACAAAATTTAAAAAGCAGAAATAAAATAGAATTAAATAGTTTGGCCCAGACAGATTAAAACCCCAATCAATTTAAAACAAATTTAAACTTTGAGGATTAAGGGTATTAAAATATTAAAATTGTTTAAAAAGAAGGAGAAAGTTAGGCCAGGCCCGCCTGGTGGAATAAAAAGGTCTTAAGCGCGCGGCGGAAAGTGCGCAGATCCGGGATCCTCCGTATCTCCGGGGGGAGCTCGTTCCAGATAGTAGGTGCCCCCACAGAGAAGGCCCTCCCCCTGGGGGCCGCCAGTCGGCATTGTTTGGCCGACGGCACCCGGAGGAGCCCCTCTCTATGGGAGCGTACTGGCCGGTGTGAGGCTATTGGTGGTAGTAGGCGGTCCCGCAAGTACCCAGGTCCTGAGCCATGAAGCGCTTTAAAGGTGGTAACCAAAACCTTGAAGCGCACCCGGAAGACCACCGGGAGCCAGTGCAGCTCGCGCAGGAGAGATGTTACATGGGAGCGCCATGTCGCTCCCATTACCACCCGTGCGGCCGCACTCTGCGCCAGTTGGAGCCTCCGGGTGCTCCTCAAGGGGAGCCCCATGTAGAGAGCGTTACAATAGTCCAGGCGGGAGGTGACGAGGGCATGAGTGACCGTGCGTAAGGAGTCCCGATCCCGATTTTATGTCTTTTCTGCATTCCTTTGGAAGGGAGAAATGGGGTGCATATCTTAGGGGTCATTGGTGCTCTCTGAGCTTGGTTGTTTTCTTGCAGACGTTTCATTACCCAGCTAGGTAATACCATCAGTGCTAGAAAGGTGTGGGTATTGGGAGGAGGAGGAGGACTATGGGGTCCCTGGTGCTCTCTGAGCTTGGTTGTTTTCATGCAGACCTTTCATGACCCAACTAGGTAACATCATCAGTACTAGGAGGGTGTAGGTATTGGGAGGAGGAAGAGGGCTTAACAATGGAAAATCTGGCCTCAATTATCATCATAAATCCAGGACTACCTGCAGAAAACCACTGATGCAGAGATGAGGTACCGTAGTTCCCAGATGCAACACAAGGAAAGAAGAACAAGCTAAAACCACTTGCAGGTAATCCTTCACTTACAAACCACAACTGTGCCCGAAATCCCTGCTGCTGAGTGAGTTTGGCTACATGTTACGACCTTTCCTGCCACCTTCGTTAAGCGAAACACTGCCGTTAAGTTAGTAACACAGTTATTTAAATGAATCTGGCTTCTCCGTTCACTTTGCTTATCGGAAAGACGCAATGAAAGGGGATCGAGTGACTCCAGGACACCCCAACCGTCATAAATACGAGTCAGCTGCCAAGCGTCCGAATTTTGATCACATGACCACGTTAAGTGTGAAAAACAGCTTGAAGTCCCCTTTTTTTCAGTGCTGTTGTAACTTGGAACGCTCGCTAAACGAATGGTTGCAAGTCGAGGACTTTACTCGTATAACGTTCAACTGCTAAATCCCGAACATATTCTCTCTCTCTTTCCTTCTTCTCTTAGCCCAATGGGGTTCTCGAACGGCGGAACCAAACACGCCCCAAGAAACGAAGGCTAACCTCTCTAACAACCGCAAGACAAGCTTTCAAGTATTTATAACATCAAACGCTGTCGCATCTGCTTTCAAGTGTGAGTTTTTTTCCAAAGTTCCAGCACCACTTCCTAGCCGGCCCGGCAGGATTCGGAAGATGTCTCCGCTGGATCAGATTTTTCTAGAAAAACCCGTTCCAAAAGTACCGCATTCCAGAACGAAGAGACACAGACTGGACTTATGAATGCCAACAAAGTTTGAATCAGGCAGAGTAAATATATCGAGAAGGAGCAAGAAGGGTGCTAAGAAGTGGATGAGGAGAACTTACCTATTTATGATACTTGAGAAAAAGACGGCCGACTTTAAGTAGATTTCATGATGGGGTTTTTGCAAGCCACAGGGACTTCAATGGGACCAATCTGGAAAACCCACCCTGAATTTCTAATTTTTTAAAAAAAAAAAAACAATTCGGCTGTCTACATTTTTCAAATGAAGGAAGGAAGGAGGTGCACCAACCCCAATGCCCTTTTAAAAGTGGTTTTATAGAGAGGTGGAGCAAAGTTTCGGAGGAGGAGAGAAACCTTGGCATTGGCCGGGACACAAATATTAGGAGCACAAAAAGGGCATTTAGAAGCTGCAAACTTCCTAAAAAAAAAAAAAAAATCTAAGAAAAGAGGAGGGGGGGCAGGAAAAAAAAAGCAACAGCAGAAACATGAAGTCAGGAACTTGGTCTCCTACAATACCCTGCCTTTTTTTAAATTTCGACAATAATCCTCTCCATTAATCTATCCCCTTTCTACAATTTTAAGCTGTCATAAATCGTAATTGAAAGCAGGCAAAATGAACAGGAGGCCGAAGGAGGCTGGGCACCAGCATTTGAATGGGAACGTCAAGGCGAGGCAGAAATGCAAGTTTCCGACTGGCCTTAAATAACCAAGATTGAGTGTACAGCAAAGGAAGAACAATTTTACTGGACTTCTGTTGGCCCCCCAAGAAACCCATCAAGTTTTTGATTAACTTTAATCTGAGTATAAGTGTTGTTATGTTGCTGCAGATTTCTATACCTTTGATTGTTTGAAAATTATGGCTCGGTTGTTTTATTCAATACAATTTTAGAGAAGGTGTTAGAGAAGGAAGGAAAAAGAGGGAGGGAGGGAGGAAGGGAGGAAAAAGAGAGGGAGAGAGGGAGGAAAAGGAAGGAGGGAGGGAGGGAAGGGAAGGGAGGAAGGGAGGAAGGAAAAAGAGGGAGGGAAGGGAAGGGAATGGAGGAAGGAAAGAAAAGGAGGGAGGGAGGGAGGGAGGGAGGGAGGGAGGGAAGGAAGGAAGGAAGGAAGGAAGGAAGGAAGGAAGGAAGGAAGGAAGGAAGGAATGAAAAAGAGGGAGGGAGGGAGGGAGGGAGGAAGGAAAGAAAAAGAGGGAGGGAGGAGGGAGGAAGGAAGGAAGGAAAGAGAGGGAGGGAGGGAGGAAGGAAAGAAAAAGAGGGAGGGAGGAGGGAGGAAGGAAAGAGAGGGAGGGAGGAAGGAAGGAAAGAGAAGGAGGAAGGAAGGAAGGAAGGAAAAAGAGGGAGGGAGGAGGGAAGGAAGGAAGGAAAAAGAGGGAGGGGAGGGGAAGGAAGGAAGGAAAATGAGGAAGGAAAAAGAGGGAGGGAGGGAGGAAAAAGAGGGAGGGAAGGCAGGCAGACAGGAAGGGAGGGAAGGAGGGAGGGAGGGCCGGAGGGAGGATAAAGAGAGGCAGACAGGCAGGAAGGGAAGGGAAGGGAAGGAGAGAGGGAGGAAAGGAGAGAGAGAGAGATGGAGGAAGGAAGATTATAACCAAAGTGGTGGGCCTGGCCGCTTAATCTGTATTTCCCTAACAATCATGCTGATAAGAACCAGACATCCTGCATGCTAATAATCACTTTTTAAAAATTCAAATAATGGCTCCTAAAAGTCTTATATCGCTTTTCTTCCCATCTCTCCTGCCCTGCCCCTCCCACACAGATACAAAAAGAGAAGCATCTGTTAAGGATTTGTATTATTATTATTATTTCTTTTTTCCTTTTCGAATGATGAATAAAACATTTAAGGAAACACGTTCGTATATAGAAATGCTGAACGCCAGCCCAACGTGATTTCAAGATTATAGCGTGCCTGTTCTGTCCGAGGGAGGAAGCCGTTTCTACCTTTGGAAAACACGGGCCCTCTTTGCAAGGGAATGACAAGCAAAGAATTACAAGGAGGATCAGGTGCCTTTGGGAGTTATGGTCTCTTGTGAACACCTGAAGCCTTAATACCACTTTACAAGGCCTTGGTAAGGCCACACTTGGAATATGGCATCCAGTTTTGGTCGCCACGATGTAAAAAAGATGCTGAGACTCTGGAAAGAGTGCAGAGAAGAGCAACGAAGAGGATTAGGGGACTGGAGGCTAAAACATATGAAGAACGGTTGCAGGAACTGGGGATGTCTAGTCTGATGAAGAGAAGGACACGATAGCAGCCTTCCAATATTTGAAGGGCTGTCACAGAGGGTTATTTAATCCGCTTTATAGCTTCCTCTGCACTTAGCAAAAATTGTGTATTTTTTCATGTCCACAGGACACCTCCCGAAATGCAAGGGAACAGGGGGGATGTGCTGTGACTGTCAAGATACGGCAGTCGTTGTGTGCACCATAAGCTGCTGCTAAGGGAACTAGCCACGTTTAGCCTAATGAAGAGAAGGACTAGGGGGGACCTGATAGCAAGTCTTCCAATATCTCCGGGGCTGCCCCAAAGAGGAAGGGGTCCACCTATTCTCCAAAGCACCAGAAGGCAGGACAAGAATCAATGGGTGGAAACTCATCAAGGAGAGAAGCAACCTGGAACTAAGGAGACATTTCCCGACAGTGAAGACAATTAACCAGTGGAACAGCTTGCCACCAGAAGTCGTGGGGAGGCTTTTGAAGAAGAGATTGGACAACCCTTTGTCTGAAATGTTGTAGGGCCGTGATGGCGAACCTATTGTACGCATGCCAGAGGTGGTAGGCAGTGCCCTCTCGGTAGTCACACAAGCCGTCGCCCCAGTTCAGCTCCGCTGCGCATGTGCACACGCGGGTCCCACCAGCCAGCTGGTCTTCGGGTCTCTGCCATGCAGGGGGGCTGCACATGCATCACATTTTGGGGGGTTTGGCCACGCATACGTCCATTCGCACGTGCACGAGCTTTGGGCACTCGGTCGGGAAAAAGTTTGCCGTCACTGGTATAGGGTTTCCTGCTTGAGCACTGGGGTTGGTCTAGAAGACCTCCGAGGTCCCTTCCAACTCTTTTATTCTGTGATCAGTCTGGAGAGGCTGGGAGATCTGGTCCCCTCCTGTCCTCCCCTTCCCCACCAGAGTATCAAAGCTCTCCGTCATCTAGGAAAGGGGGGGGGGAAGCCATTTGTTCCTCTGCATTAAACACTAACGATGGAGACTCCTCCTCATCCGCGGCCCAACAAAAGCATAAAGGTTGTGGCGTTGCAATCGCTTCCAAATTGCACAAAATGACACAGCCCGGATGCAACTGAAAAGTCAGCAATGAGTAGGTCTTTATTTCATAAAATCCCGTTAGCTGTTCATATAATAAGCAGACTGTTACTCACAGTTCTAAATAGCTGCGTTTGTATATATATATCTGCTAGACTAGAGCAAGCCCAAAGATTTTACGAGAGAATCAAATTACAGGCAGTCCTCGTTTAGCGACCACAGCTGGGACCAGCAACTTGATCGTTAAGCGAAGCAGCCATTTAAGTGAAAACCGCACAACTGCCATTGTGCTTCGTTCAGTGTTTTTTTTTTGTTTGTTTGTTTGCTATTCTTAATATTCCCTTCAGCCGAACTAAGATTTTTTTTCTCTCCCTCTCTCGCAAGACATCTTGGCGTTGGGTAAAGAAACAAGTAAAAAAATAAAACAAGAGAGGGACTGTGAAAGTTGTAAATGAAAGGATTTGGTTGTTAAGGGTTTTTCGTTTTGTTTTGCACTGTGGTAACTTCAAACGGTCGTTAAACGAGGCAGCCGCTAAACAAGGACTCCCCGTACACAATTCTACCTTCCCCCCAAACCACCACATTACTTTCATTCTATTAAAAAAAAGAAAAATCTGAGATGGTTTCCATTTGTTGCACAGAACGATTTTGTGTTGGTTTAAGAAAAAAAAAAAAAATCCAGAAATTTAACACAGCTAAACATTTTTTAACAGAAACATCCAGAACAAAGTTAAATTATTTCCCCCCCCCCCAAATCTCATGCTGCATGACTGCGTTTGAATAAAGAGCTTTTTTTTTTTCCTTTTGATTTACAATGGTGATTAGCTGCTTTAGCCTTTCCTGCCGATTGGAACCCTCCTCCTGCTTATTTTATATACATTTTACAGGTGACGTTTCACCTTTCGTGAACCGTAGTCCCTGCTAATATATATTTTCCTTCTCCCTATTCGCACACGCACAGGTGTGCGTCTGACAACGCACAAAATGCGTCTGATGAGCCGGACTATCCATCCGTAAAATTTTCCGGCACCGTGTTCATCGTTCACACACCTGGAATTGGCCAATCCCATCCACTCTCTCTCCTATACAGGGAAGTCCTCAGCTTTCGTTTAGTCACCCTTCGAAGTTGTACAGGTAGTCCTCGACTTACAACGGTTCGTTTAGTGACGGTTCGGAGTTACAACGGGCTCTGGAAAACGCGACTTAGGACCGTTTTTCACAGTGACGACCGCTGCAGCATCCCCAGTCCCAAAGTCCGACCTTCTGACGAGCCAAGTCAAGAGGGAGGCCAGATTCCACTTAACAACCAGGTTACTAATTTAAGAATTGCGGGGATTCCCTTAACAAATGCGGCGGGAAAGGTCGTAAAGTGGGGGCAAAGATCACTTAAACGAACGTCTCACTTAACGACAGAAATTTGGGGGAATCCGCTGTGGTCGTAAGTCGAGGAACTACCCATAAGGGCATTGAAAAATGTGACTTATTTCGCTTAGAACAGCTGCAGGCTGACGTTTATGACGGCTGCAGTGTCCCAGGATCGTGTGATCGTCATTGATAATGTCGATGGGGGAGCCTAATTCACTTAACAACCGTGATTCAATTGAGAAGCTAAGCCACTGAGCCTCGCCCCGGAATTGACAAGAGGAACGGGACAATGCCACTGCTCAAGGAAGTCCGTCCTTCAGGTATCTTTTTTTAGTCTGTCTTGTCTTGCCGTATCCCAGCCGGCTCCTATGCATCAAACGGAACCGATATTGGCTCAGTGATGAGAGCGGTCAGGAATGGGATGGAAGCTGAACGCAATCTGAAATTGGACACAAAGAGGACAACAGAGGAAGGGCAAAGGGGGAGGAGATGGGTTACACCAGTGTTTCTCAACCTTTGTGCGTGTAAAATATTCCCTTAGCTGGCCTCTATGGCAGAGAAGGGCCCCCTGGGGTCACCCCTGCCCCCCAAATGTAGCTTCCTAACAATCAGACCCCCTAGCATCTGCCAGATCGGTTGCATTAGAAAATGACTGAGCCTGGAGGACGAAGGGCTCCCCAATTCTGGGAAGATGTCAACCTGCTTGGGTAGAGCTGAGATCTTCCTCCTTGAACAGGTGTCCCGACCTACACTGTGGTTTTAGTGCAGGTCAAAATACAGTAGCGGCCAAAATTGTGGAAACCTTTTGGGGAAAGTGTATTTTTGAGGTTTGATGGCTAATAACATCACTTTTTTTATTTTTGGGAGTTTCAAGAGAATCCTATTCCACTGCTGGAATGGCCTGGGAAGAGCCCAGACCTTCACCCAATGGAAAATCTATGGAGCCGACTAAAGAAACCGGTTAGTCAGAAGCCACCCAGCAATAAAACCCAGTTAACAGAAGCCATCCTTCAATCTTGGTTTCACATTAGAACAGCTGCAGAACTAAAAGACTTGGTTCACTCCATGGGAAGACATTGTAAGGTCGTCATTCATGCTAAAGGTTACCCAACTAAGCATTAACTGACATGGGGATCATTTTGGTATATCTCGTTTTTTCTACATGTTTCACTTTTCTTCTTTATGTTGTAACTGCTCTTCTAATAGCAAATCCTTCCTGAAAATTACGGCATTACATTCTTGATTAAATGATCTTTCCATTGATATATAATTTTATGGTACTACTGCAAAAAAAAAAAAAAAAAAAAGTGGTGTTATTAAGCTAGTTTTAGAAAATACACTTTTCCCCCCAAAAGGTTTCCTCAATTTGGCCCACTCCTGTAAGGTGCACGCTAGACCCTCTGAAGTCTGTAAGGTTTGAGAAGTCACGATGAACATAACAACGTGGATTTAGAGAGGCTCCTGCATCCAATTCCGTACGTGCAGGTAGTCCCCGACTTAACGACCGCAATTGAGCCCACTTTTTTCTGTCGCTGAGCGCGTTCTGCCTCCATTTTACGATCTTTCTCGCCCTGGTCATGTGATCCCCTTTGGGGTGACCTTCTGACGAGCAAAGTCAACGGGGAAACCAGACTCACTTAACAACCGTGTCCCTCACTGAACGACTGCAGGGATTCAGTGCATTCAGCATTAAGTGAGTCGCTGCCGTTCGTTATCTTAGGGACACGGTTGTTAAGTGAGTCTGGTTTCCCCAACCATTGCTGGGCCACAAAAAGGGATCACATGACCCCAAGACACCGCAACCGTCATACAAGATGCCAAGCATCCGAATTTTGATCGCTCGGACACGGGGATGCTGCAAAGGTCCTCCTCCCCTTTTTTAGTGCCCTTGTAACCTTGAACAGTCCCTAAACAAATGGTTGTAAGTTGAGGACCCCCTGCACTTTCATCATTTCGATTGGGGTCCAGTGTTTTTCTAAGCTTTCCTCCCTCTTCGTTCGTGTCACGGACTGCCCAGCTGTTGTGACCCAGGCCCAAGTAGGTAGTATTAGATGCAAACAGTTCCAAAACAAACAGACTTTATCAGAACAGCTGAGAATTAACTCATTCTCAGCGTAGTCCAAACTAAAAACAATTTCTTCATAACACAAATTCTTCAGTCTAATCACCAACCTTGGCATAATTAGGCGAACTGCCAAAGGCTTTTCTTGGCAAAAGTTCAGAAGCAGAAGACGCCGACAAGAAATGAATACGGTGAAACAAGAAGCAAATCTCTCAATGTTGTTTTCCGACAAAGAGCCCAAGAGCCGTTGCTGGTCTTTTAAGCCTTCTGGGAGGGGCCAATCATCTCTTGGCCTTACTCCTGAGTCGTCCTTTTTGCTGTAGCTGCTCTTGCCTTCTGGCAGCTATTCTCATATGTGCACTAGGAAGAGGCTCCTCCTGTTCCTCTGCCTCTCTGCTGTCAGTCTCTGGAGGCTCCGAAGTCTGCACATCACTCCCCGATGGCCCTGGCCCAGTGGTCCGTTCCTCCCGGTTCAGCCCGGTTCGGCCGAGCCGGTAGCGGTGACGATGTGACGTCACCGAACCGGTTCACTTTGTCTGGGAGCTGGACCCTCCTGCCTGCCCCCGCGCTATTCCTATCTTTATTTCTTCTTGTTTAGCCCAGCTGATAGGTGCAGCAGAGTGGATTGCCGCACCTCAGCTGGGCAGATACCTAACGTGCTTGCGCAGAGCGCAAGTTTGGCGTGTATACAAGTGAAGCGAGCATGCACGCAGCGATCGCGTGCACCAAGTGCGTGCACAAAGAGAACTGGTAGTAACGCCGGTTGGAACCCACCACTGCACCTGGCCCCATCTCTGCCTCCGACGCAGAGCCCTCATCTTCCCCAGCCTCCAGGACTGGCCCCTGTTCTTCCTCAGCCTCATTGCTGTCTGACTTCGCTGCCAGCTCCGCAGGCTACGGGCGGACCAGAACACCAGCATGGCTGACTGAGGAATCCTGAGAGTTGAAGTCCACAAATCTTAAAAGCTGCCAAGTTTGGAAACTCCTGGAAAAAAAATGTGGTTGCCTAAGGAAGTTCCCGGAGCAAGTAAACCTAGTGGATCTGAGTGTCACAAGTTTTGGGGTTTTTTTCTCTTTGGTGCAGATGGAAAATGTTCCATGTTGTGTAGAGCAGTTTGTTGGGTGCAGACAAACATGGTTTTAACGCAGCCCTGGAATTAACATTTCGTTTTTTCCTTTGTGTGGCCCAGTGTTTCTCAACCTTGGCCGCTGGACGATGTGTGGACAAGTGACGTTAGCTGCATCACTATTGATTTTCTGGAAGTCCCTCAAAATGTGGCTCCATCATCAGGCCTGGGAGTCTGCTGAGATCTTGAGAGGGCTCCATTGTTTTTTTGCTATCGTCCGTCGTTTTCGCTCAGCCTTGTGATTTTTTAAAAATATATTTAATAATGATTTTTTTTTTTAATTTGATTTATATGCCGCCCTTCTCCGGAGACTCAGGGCGGCTTACAATGCGTTAAGCAATAGCCTTCATCCTTTTGTATATTTTTATACAAAGTCAGCTTATTGCCCCCACAAACTGGGTCCTCATTTCACCTACCTTAGAAAGGATGGAAGGCTGAGTCAACCTTGAGCCTTGGAGAGATTCGAACCCTGCAGTAATTGCAGGCAACTGGTCTTAATAACCAGCTTAATAACAGGGTGCCTTAGACCCCTGTACTACCAAGGCTCCAAGGATTGTTTTTTTATATGTCTGTTTAACTGATGTACACCACCTAGGCTTTTAGCTATATAATTTCGGATGGTGTGGGAGTAGGAATGGATTTCCAGAGAAAAAAATTGCAGACTCTTGTGGTCTGCAAGCAGGCTGCGGAGCTGGCAGAGGAGTCGGACAGTGAGGAGGATGGGGAGGACCATGGGCCAATCCTGGAGTCTGGTGAAGGCCCGGACAAGGGCTCTGCGTCGGAGGCAGAGATGGGGCCAGGGCCATCTGGCAGTGATGCGCGGACTCCGGAGCCTCTAGAGTCAGACATCAGAGAGCCTGTTCCTAGTGCGTGCATGCGCAGAGCTGCCAGAAGGCACGAACAGTTAAAACAAAAGGGACGACTTGGGAGTAAGGCCTGGAGGTGATTGGCCCCTACCATAAGGCTTAAAAGAGGAGCAAAGGCACGTGGGCCCTTTGCAGGAAAGCAACGTTGTTAATTCTGTTCCCAGTCGGCATCTCTGTTTGATTCTGGACTCCGTGGGGCTTTGCCAAGTAGGTCTTTTGGCAGAGATAAAGTTTGGTGATTATCCCGAAGGACTTTTTGCAACTAATTGGGACTCAGCTGTGAATTACGTTCACAGTGAATCACTGTGAACGTAATTCACAGCTGTTGCAATAAAAGAGGGTTTTGGGACTACTCATGTGTTTTAATGACTCAGGAAGCCTAGGTCACAACAGAGACTACAGGAACCATTAGCATCACTTCAGGTGATGCTGAGGACACAGATAAACCTCCAAGTGCTTCAACGACCCTCTAAAAGGATGCAAATGACCAGCTGTCTGCAAGGAATATAAACCCTTCCATTCCCCCCTGTCTTGTCAGAGCTGAAGAAGCTTCTTGGATGAGAAGCAAAACATCTTCAAAGAAAATAACCAGAAAGTCCAGTTGCCTCCTGAAAAAGCATCTTTGGGACAACCATGACCTGGATGACTGAGGATCTCTACAGATTTACACCACCCAGAGTTACTTTTCGTAAAATGAACACCATCGGCATTGACAAAAATCCCTATCGGTCAATTGCAAAAGGCAGCTCTACTCGGAATAGCTTCCATCCAGCCTTCAACACCATCCATTTTTAACAACATCACACAGAACAACAACGTTTTCCTATCCCAGGTCCTTGGGAAGGACTCGAGAGGTGAATCAAAAACACCAAATCCAGTCTCAAACATCTAGTGACCAACACGTAATGAAATAAAACACAGGAGCTTCTCACCTGAATTTTTATGGGCCAGGTGAAGTTGCTGACGTAGACAAAGAAAGTGATGTTGGGATTGTTGCGGAAATCAAATTTCTCGTTGGAGAAGCTGTCCTTGTATTCCTTGACTTGATTCTTTGAAACCACTGGAATCTCCTCTCCGGCCTGTGTACCAGCTTTTGAGAAATTTAAATTAAAAAAGGGGGGGGGATTAGAAAGGGCACTAATGTCAGGACCTTTGGAGATATAGATTGAAACTGTCACTCAATCACAGTGACCCCACTGACAGCTGGTGACCCGGTCACATCTGTTAAACTCCATCAACCATTGAAGGTTGCTGGGAGGACTGCTAAGTGAGCAATCATAACCGGTATCTGGAGAAAAGCCAAATTATCTACAGGTAGTCCTCGACTTATGACCACAACTGAGGCCAAAACCTATGTTGCTAAGTGAGACATTTGCTAAATGAGTTTTGCCCCATTTTACGACTTTTCTTGCCACAGGTGTTAAGTGAATCATTGCGTTTGTTAAGTGAGTAACCTGGTTGTTAAGTGAACCTGGCTTCCCCATTGACTTGGCTTGTCAGAAGGTCGCAAAAAAGGATCACGTGATATTCCAACCGTCATAAATACGAGTCAGCTGCCCTAGCGCCTCAAGTTTGATCACGTGACTACGGGGATGCTGCAACGGTCGTAAGTATGAAAACGGTCGTTAAGTCATTTTTTTTTTCAGTGTGCCTTGTAACTTCGAACGGCCACTAAACGAACGGTTGTTAAACCGAGGACTACCTGTAGACTAAACAGCCGATCCTTGTGTGCCGATCTCCAGCAATATCCCAGCCAGGAACGGTAAAAAATCTTGACATTTTAAACATGTTCTCAATTGCTCAGTTGGTAGTCGGTGTTTGTTTGATTTTAGGTCTTAAGAGAAAGCTGACAGTTTAAATTTTAGCAGGAACATTTCTGGACACGATTAGAAAACCCCCCCAAGGAAACCTTCTCCGTTCCACTAAGAAAGTGAACAGGTGGCCAAGGGTTCGGTGTTAGAGCAAACGGAACATGCTTAAGTGTGAAAAATGCCCATTTCAAAGTAGGTTGAGCAACCAGGCCCCTTTGTGGACTTCAACTCCCAGAATTCCTGAGCCATGCTGGCTCAGGAATTCTGGGAGTTGAAGTCCACAGGTCATAAAGAGGTCTTAAGTCGCCCATTCTTGCTTTAAAAGGTTCTGATCTTCTTTTTGTTTTGCGGTGCTTAATACAGATCATCAACCCGGCAAGAAAAACTGACTCCACTTTCAGTTCTTGCTGCCACCAGTAAAGTGCTACACAAACGCTACTGGTGGAAAATATTAACGTTATGTATGTCCACCGAGCCGAAGTGGAAATCAGATAAAATGAATATTCTTATTTATTTTTCAGGCCACCTTGATGTATAAACAGTCAAACCACGTATCTCAATCGATGTACGGGTAGTCCTCAACTTGCAACGTTTTCTCCATGGTCAAGTGATCAAATTTTGGGTGCTTGGCAACTGGCATGTCTTTATGACAGTTGTGGGGTCTCCCGGGGTCATGCGGTCACCATTTGCGACCTTACCAGCCAGCTTCTGACAAGTCAATGGGGGAAGTCAGATTCGCTTAATGACCATATGACCGCAGTGATTTGCTTAACAAATGCCTTTTATTTTTCTTTCTTTCTTTCTTTCTTTCTTTCTTTCTTTCTTTCTTTCTTTCTTTCTTTCTTTCTTCTTTCTTTCCTTCCTTCCTTCCTTCTTTGTTCCTTCCTTCCTTCTTTCTCTCTCTCTCTCTCCCTTCCTCTTCCTTTCTTTCTTTCTCTCTCTCCCTTCCTCTTCCTTCTTTCTTTCTCTTTGTCTCTCCCTTCCTCTTTCTTTTTCTTTCTTTTCTCTCTTTTCCTTTCCTTCTTTCTTTCTTGTCTCTCCCTTCCTCTCTTTCTTTCTTTCTTTCTTTCTTCCTTTCTCTCTCCTTTCCTCTTCCTTCTTTCTTTTTCTTGTCTCTCCCTTCCTCTTTCTTTCTTCCTTTCTCTCTCTCTCTCTCTCCCTTCCTCTTCCTTCTTTCTTTCTCTCTTTCTTCTCCCTTCCCCTTCCTTCCTTCCTTCCCTCCCTCCCTCCCTCCCTCCCTCATTCATTCATTCATTCCTATTTCTTAACCACCTATCTCCTTCACAGAGAGCCTTGTTAGCAACAGAAATTTTGGGCTGTTGTGGTTGTAAGTTGAGAACCAGCTGGATGTAATTTTTCAGCATAGAATCCTATTAAATCCACAAGTCAACAAGAGATCAAGAGTTCTGTTTGCACATAAAGAAGCTGCATGTTCTACAGGCTGTCCTCGACTTACGACCACAATTCAGCCTAAGTGAGACATCTGTTAAGTCAATTTTGCCCCATTTTACGACTTTTCTTGCCACAGCTGTTAAGTGAATCCCTGCAGTCGTTAAATTAGTCACACGGTTGTTAAGCGAATCTGGCTTCCCCAATGACTTTGCTCGTCAGAAAATGGCGAAAGGGGATCGCACGATCCCGGGATATTGCAACCCGTCATAAATAGAGGAGTCAGTTGCCAAGAATCTGAATTTTGAGCGCCTGGCCATGGAGATGCTGCAAATGGTCGCAAGTGTGAAAAACGGACATACCGGTAAGTCCCTTTTCGGAGTGCCCTTGTAACTTTGAACCGTCACTAAACGAACGGTTGTTAAGTCGAGGCCTACCTACCTTGGGGAACATTCCTCACCTGCAAAGCTTGTCGACCAAGTGATGTTAAGGTTGAAGTTTTTTGAAGCGTTGATAAACATGTCCAGGTCCCTGTTTTGCTGGTTATGAGAAAATAAAGGGAGAAAGAGGAGTTAACGGCTTAAGCATCAGGCAACTTCTATACCAGGGGTGGGCAACTATGGCCCTTTTATGACTTGTGGACTTCAACTCCCAGAATTCCTGAGCCAGCCATGTTAGCTTAGGAATTCTGGGAATTGAAATCCACAAGTCATAAAAGGGCCATAGTTCCCCACCCCTATTCTATACAAAACAGTTGGCTATTCCCTTTCAGTCTTTGGCAGCCAAAAGAGCCAATGCAATCCAAAGTTGCATTCACAGAGGGCATACAATCAAGATCAGGTGAGGTACTACTACCACTCTATAAAGCCTTTGTAAGGCCACACTTGGAATCCTGCATTCAGTTTTAGTCCCCACACTATAAAAAAGATGTGGAGACTCTAGAAAGAGTGCAGAGAAGAGCAATAAAGAGGACTAGGGGACTGGAGGATAAAACATACGAAGAACGGTTGCAGGAACTGGGCCTGGCTAGTCTAGGGAAGAGAAGGACCAGGGGAGACAGGAGAGCATCTTCCAATATTTGAGGGGCTGCCACAGAGAGGAGGAAGAGGTCAAGCTGTTTTCCAAAGCCCCCAAAGGCCAGACAAGGAATAATGGATGGAAACTGAACAAGGAGAGATTCAACCTGGAAATAAGGAGGAATTTTCTGACAGTGAGAGCAATCCACCCATGGAACAGAAGTTGCCTTCGGAAGTTGTAGGAGCTCCATCACTTGAGACTTTCAAGAAGAGACTGGACTGCCCTCTGTCAGAAATGGTGTAGGGTCTCCTGCTTGGGTGGGGGGTTGGACTAGATGACCTACAAGGTCTCTTCCAACTCTGTTAATCTGTAATCTGATTTAAAAACATACCTTTCGCTTCTGAAATTGTGATTTATAATCCATAGGAATAAACTTACATCACTCTGCAGAACTCTACCTAGATCAGTGTTTCTCAACCTTGGTAGCTTGAAGATGGGTGGACTTCAACTCCCAGAATCCCCCAGCCAGCAGCGCTGGCTGGGGGATTCTGGGAGTTGAAGTCCACCCATCTTCAAGCTTCCAAGGTTGAGAAACACTGACCTAGATGAATACGTAGCATCAGAAACCCAACTGCCTTTCACAATTCTGTTGTCTAATATTTCTACACAATAGACGGACTTCGCTGGCCTGGGGCAGCCGAGACCTTTGAAGAAACAACCCCGATGCCCAGTTGACAGATCTTACCAACCTCTTCAGGTGTCGCCACGAAATTGATTGCGGTGTAATAGCGGTCGTCTTCTTGGGAGAGACTGAAAGTGAACTGATAGTCGATGAGAAGGGTATCTACAAGGAAGCGTAACAAGAGAGAGTTAGCAGATACCTTGGAACAGGAGTCCCCGACTTACGACCGCAAACTGAGCCCCAAATTTCTGTTGTTAAGGGAGAGTTGCTCCCCATCGGACGATCTTTCTTGCCCCGCTTGTTAAGGGAACCACTGCAGTTGTTAAGTGAGGAACAAGGTCGTTAAAGGGAATCTGGCTTCCCCGTTGATTCTGCTCAGCAGAAGGTCACAAAAAGGGAAATCACGTCAGCCCGAGAACACTGCTATCGTCGTAAATACGAGTCCGTTTCCAAGTGCCTGAATTATTATCATGTGGCCACGAGGGTGCTGCAACCGTCGTGTGAAAAATGGGTGTTAAGTCACTTTTTTTCCCAGTGCCGGATGGATGGATGGATTGATTAATTAATTATTAATTAATTAATTAAATTTCCACGCCGCCCATCTCGCCTACAAGGTCACTCTGGGCAGCTTACAAACGATAGAAACAGGTCAACAATAATAAAGATTAAAAGATTAAAACGAACCAACATTAAAATCTTATTAAAGGCTGCGCTAAGACATTCTAATTGTGTGTTGTTTTAATCTTTTAATAACTCTTTTTAATGGTTTTATAACCCATAAGCCGCCCAGAGTCATGGTGTAGGAGAGATAGGCGGTGGCATTAACATTTAATCAGTAAATAAATAAAACAAAGATTAAATCAACTTGCTGAGGAGGCCTGGTGGCGCAGTGGTTAGAGTGCAGCATTGCAGGCTAATTCTGCCAACTGCCAGGAATTCGATCCTGACCGGCTCAAGGTTGACTCAGCCTTCTGGCCTTCTGAGGTCGGTAAAATGAGGAGCCAGATTGTTGGGGGGCAAGAGGCCGAGTCTTTAAACCCCTGAGAGAGGGCTGGAAAGCACTAACGGGTGGTACAGGTAGTCCTGGACTTACAGTTCATTTAGTGACCGTTTGAAGTTATAATGGCACTGAAAAAAGCAACTTAGGACTGTTTTTCACACTTACGATCATCGCAGCATCCCCATGGTGTCACGTGATCAAAATCCAGAGGCTTGGCAACTGACTCATATTTATGACGGTCGCAGTGTCCCCGGGGTCACGTGATCTCCTTTTGCGGCCATTTTACAAGCGAAGTCAAGGGGGAAGGCACTTGACAACCGTGTTACTAATTTAACAAAGACAACGATTCACTTAACAACTGTGGCAAGAAAGGTCGTAATATGGGGCAAAACTCACTTAACCAATGTTCCGCTTAGCAACCTAAACGTTGGGCTCGATTGCGGTCGTAAGTTGAGGATTCCCCCTGTATTCTGTTTAGTAGAAGAAAGCCACTGAAAGAGCTTTCAATAATCTAGCAACGGCGAGCACCGTGTTTAATCTCTTTTCACGGGCTGATGCTATCCGAGACACGGACAGAATGCCGATTAAGGATGGAGCCCGACTTTGAGGGGGGGGGGAACTCGGCCCCATCAGGACCGGACATCCTCTGGATTTCTGGGATTGCCACCGTCTCCTTAAGGCCAGTTTGTTTTTGCAGGCATTTAATTTCTCAGGCGAGCGCTTTTTTTTTTTTTTTTTAAATTCCGTTTATATCTGGCGTTCTCTTTCCATTTGAGCCTCTAATTGGTTTTTAATGTGTCGTTTGATCGCGGGAAATTGGGTTTGGCGCGCACGGATGAGATTAAAAAGGGGGAACGAAAGGATGGCCGAGCAAACAAAACACTAGATATCGCTGTTAAGGGGGAAATGGCTTGGTCTGTTTTACTTTTAAGAGCCTTCTGATTTAAAAAATGTTCAATCTGTGTTCAATTTGCCTACAGTTTGGAAACTCTTAAACTGGGTTTGCAGGCGTTGTGCGGTGTTGACCGAGGCCTAAACCTCCTTGGGAGAAGGAATCCTGCCAAATTTGCCTCCAGTTTTTAGAGCTACAGGTAGTCCTCGACTTACGACCACAACTGAGCCCAAAATTTCCATTGTTAAGCGAGACAGTTGTTCAGCGAATTTCGCCCGATTTTACAACCTTTCTTTAAGCGAACCGCTGCAGTTCATAAGTGAGAAACTTATGGTTGTTAAGTGAATCTGTCTTTCCCCGTTGACTTTGCTTGTCAGAAGGTCGCAAAAGGGGATCACATGACCGTCATAAATATGAATCAGTTGCCAAGCACCTGAATTTCGATCACGTGACCGAAGGGGATGCTGCAATGTGAAAAATGGTCGTACGTCGCTTTTCTAAGTGCTGTTCTAACCAGTCACTAAACAAACTGTTGTTAAGTCAATGAGTTGTAGTTGATCACCAAGATCATCAGAGGAGATCCTGTCACTTAAGATTGAAAGCAGCTGAAGAGCTTTGCATGAGGGAGACATTTTCCACAGTGAAAGGTTTAGGTCTAGACTGATGTTTCTTCTACCATGGCAACTTGAAGATGTGCGGACTTCAACTTCAACTCAAGTGTTGTACCTTATGATTCTTGATGAATGTGTCTTTTCTTTTTATGTGCTCCGAGAGCGTATGCACCAAGACAAATTCCTTGCGTGTCCAATCACACTTGGCCAATAAAGAATTCTATTCTATTCTATCTTCAAGTTGCCACAGTTGAAGAAACACCAATCTAGAATGTGCCTGATGACAACTTACATCTTTGCCTGGGCCTTGCCGGGACAAAAATTGCACACAAAAATCCCCCCCCGCCAACAATTTTACCATCTCTTAATAAATATCTTTGTATTGGGGAGAAGATATTAATCTATTGGAGCTCCATCCGCACTTCAAGGATTACAGTGAACATAACCTATCTGTCTGTCATTTCTATCATTATCTATCTGTCTATCTATCTATCTATCTATCTATCTATCTATCTATCTATCTATCTATCTATCTATCATCTATCTAAATATCTAAATATCTAAATATCCAAATATCCAAATATCCATCCATCCATCCATCTTTCCATCCATCCATCCATCTAAATATCTATCTATCCATTTATCCATCTATCTAAATATCTTTCCATCCATCTTTCCATCCATCCATCTACCCATCCATCCATCCATCTAAATATCTAAATATCTATCTATCCATTTATCCATCTATCTAAATATCCATCCATCCATCCAAATATCTATCTAAATAACCAAATATCCATCCATCCATCCATCCATCCATCCATCCATCCATTCATCTATCCAAATATCTATCTAAATATCCAAATATCCAAATATCCATCCATCTTTCCATCCATCCATCCATCCATCCATCCATCCATCCATCTAAATATCTATCTAAATATCCATCCATCCATCCATCCAAATATCTGTTTATCTATCTAAATATCCAAATATCCCTCCCTCCCTCCGTCCACCCATCATCTAAATGTCTGTCTGTCTGTCTATCTAATCTGTCTGTCTGTCTGTCTGTCTACCTATATCTATATATCTAAATCCCTCCCCCCCCCTCTCTCTCATATCTATCTAAATATCTATAAAAATTTATATGGCCACCCACTCCCTCTCAGTATCTGAGTGTTATTTTACAAAAATAAAAAATAAAAAACCCAACATACCCAGAATAAAAACAATCATCCCCTTCCTTTTACTTGAAAGCAGATGAAGGGAGGAAGGAAGAAAGACAGATAAAAGGAACTAGCAGAGACCTTCGCTCGGTGACCTTGACAAAAAGCTCCAGAGAGAGAAAATTCAAAACGGCAACAACGCACGTCTCTTCCTGCCTCTTCCCTGGTCTGCTGCTAGATCACTTGATCTATAAATCCCAAACAGGCCAAAGAAATGTAATTTCCACTCACAGTAGCAGGTTCCTTTGAGAGGGTTACCCTGGTATCGATTCTCGACTTCACACCTGGAGGAAAAAAGCATTAAAAGAATTGGCCTCTGGTCGTAATTCTTTCCTCTACACGAAACTTTTATTTCTCTACTTGATTTGTACGTCCCAGGAACAATCTGGAATAGCAGCAGAGTTTTTTTGGAAGTAGATAAAAGCCAAGTAGATAAAAGTAGTAGATAAAAGCCAAGGACTTCCTGATACAGGAAGTCCCTGACTTACACCCCCCCCCCAACATTTCCATTGCTAAGCAAGGCAGTCGTTAAGTGAGTTTTGCCCCACTTTCTTGCCACAGTTGTTACCCTGTTTCCTCCCCAAATAAGACATCCCCTGATAATAAGCCCAGTCAGACTTTTGAGCGCATGGCAATAAGGCCAAGCGCTTATTTCAGGGTTCAAAAAAATATAAGACAGGGTCTTATTTTCGCGGAAACACGGTAAGCGAATCACTGCAGTTGTTCAGTGAATCATGTGGTCGTTAAGCAAATCTGGCCTCGCCCCCAATGACTTTTGCTTGTCAGAAGTTGCCAAAAGTGTTCACATGACTCCGGTCACATGCAACCCGTCATAAATACGAGTCAGTTGCCAAGCGTCTGAATTTCGACTACATGACCATCGGGATGCAGCAACCGTCGAAACTGGGAAAAACAGCTGTAAGTCGCTTTTTTTCTGTGCTGTCGTAACTTCGAACAATCACTAAACAAACAGTTGTAAGGCGAGGACTGCCTTGATTGCGCAGGAGCTGTCTAAACACACAAACACACAAGCACAGAAGTCTTCAAAGTTGGCCGCTTTAAGACTGGTGGACTTCGACTCCCAGAATTCTTCAGCCAGCATAGCTATGCTGGCTGGAGAATTCTGGGAGTCGAAGTCCACCAGTCTTAAAGCGGCCAACTTTGAAGACCTCTGCACAAGCGTATCCAGTTCTCATTCTGCTACCTGTTGTTTTCTTGAAACAAAGCCTTCGGGAGAACCCCGTTTTCTTGGTTACCGTTAGGGAAGCTGACATGATACAATATTATCTCATGAAATTTAGCTGCAGAAGTGCAATGAATCCTGCGCTGGCTATATTTCGATCCCTCACCAAACGGGAGAACGACGAAGGCCGGGTAGGAAGCGAGGTTGGGCGAAAAGGAAGAACGCTTTCCACGCCTGTCCCAAAAAACTCTTGAATTACGAAAGGCCTTCTCACCCAGCTCCCCAAACACGACCAACTCTCTGAAGCTAACTCAATTATTCCTTTATTAGGAATGCCGGCAGCCCCGGCAAAAAGTCTCCTTCTCACCGCAGGCTAACAAGTCCGCCCATCCGGAAGATGAATAATTGTCTGCCACATCTATTCATCTCTGCCCCCTGCCTTTTATCCCCAGAGCTAGGGTGGGGCTTTGCTAGCAGCAGTGGCTCTTCCGTCCCAAGGACTGGCCCATAGATTTCCACTGTTCTCCTCTCCTCTGCCTTCTGTGCATCCATGCATCAGGCACTGGACCCAGCTGTTCCTCCTCTTCCTCATCAGCCACCTCCAGACCTGGGGGCTGTTGACTCTCCATCTGACGGCTGACGGATGGTCCAGGCTCCTCCTCCCTCTCTCTCTCTCTGCCAGCTCCATTCCCTCTTCCCCCTCGGTGATCCTGATGCTAACCCTAACTCCCACCCTGCCTCCTCCTCCGATTCGGCTGCTGGAGGTGTTGGCGGCCGACAGGCCACGACAAAACGGAACTTAGGAAAGGGAACAGCGATGGGTGCTTAGGAGGTTTTCAAAAAATAGCCTGAACAACCATTTAACCAGGACGGTATAAGGTCTCCTGCCTTGAGCAAGAGGGGTTGGACTAGATGACCTCTGAGGTGCCTTCCAGTCCTAACGATTCTGTGTTGTATGAACAGGGAAGGGACTGATCTTTCGGCTGAAGCAAAATCACTCACACGGCACAGCTAGGCCGATCCGATCCTTCTGGGATTTCCCGTCAATTTACTTTAGGGTGAAGGAAGATGCAGAATTTCGCCATGAAAGTCGTTCAATGCGCAAATAACTTCGGAGGCTACCTGTGTTAACTTTGGCAGGCGATACGGAGATTGCGCAATCAACTTTTTAAAAAAAACAAGGCCTCTGTAACCACTGGGGTCTGTCCTGGTGCAGAACAACGAAGTTGGAAGGGACCTTGGAGGTCTTCTAGTCCAACCCTCTGCTCAAGCAGGAGACCCTGTAGAATGTTAGACAAGTGGCTATAACTATATTAGACAAATGGTTGTCCAGTCTCTTCTTAAAAACTTCCAGTGTTGGAGCACCCACAACTTCTGGTGGCAAGCTGTTCCACTGGTTAATTGTTCTAACTGTCAGGAAATTTCTCCTTAGTTCTAGGTTGCTTCTCTGCTTGATTAGTGTCCATCTGTTGCTTCTCCTCCTGCCTTCTGGTGCTTTGGAGAATAAGTTGACCCCCTTCCTCTCTGCTATAGCCCCTCAAATATTGGAAGACTGCTACCATGTCCTTCTCTTCATTAGGCTAAACGTGGCTAGTTCCCTTAGTAGCAGCTTATGGTGCACACAACGACTGCCCTATCTTGACAGTCACAGCACATCCCCCCTGTTCCCTTGCATTTCAGGAGGTGTCCTGTGGACATGAAAAAATACACAATTTCTTCTAAGTGTAGAGGAAGCTATAAAGTGGATTAAATAACCCTCTGTGACAGCCCTTCAAATATTGGAAGGCTGCTATCATATCACTGCTGGTCCTTTTTTATTATTATTATTATTATTATTAAACTTTAGTAGGCATACCCAATGCCTGGTCTGCTTTCTTGTTTGAAAAGTTGGGGGTGATAGTTGGCCATACATTTATCCAGGTGGCGTTTTGGAATCTTGAGATCTCTCAGCTTGCTTATTTTCTCGCAGACGTTTCGTTAGCCAAAGTAGGTAACAACATCAGTGCTAGAAGGGAGTGGGGTTTGCAGAGTGGAAAAAAAAAGGAGAAATGGGGAGGTTAAAGGAGGAGGAGGAGGACTGTGATGCTATCTGAGCTTGGCTGTTTTCTTGCAGGCATTTCATGACGCACCTAGGTATCGCCATCAGTGCTATCGGTGTTATTGATTACTGTACTGTTACTGTAGCACTGATGATATAACCTAGTTGGGTCATGAAACGTCTGCTAAAAAAAAACAACCAAGCTCAGAGAGCACCAAGGACCCTACAGTCCTCCTCCTCCTCCCACACCCTACTCCCATGATGGCGAACCTATGGCACACATGCCACAGGTGGCACACATGCCACAGGTGGCACACGGAGCCATATCTGTGGGCCCGTAAGCGTTGCCCTAACTGAGCTCCAGCGTGCACATGTGCGCCAGCCAGCTGATTTTCGGGCCTTTCAGGCCCACTGGAAGCTGGGAAACGAGCTGTTTCCGGCCTCCGGAGGGCCTCTGGGGAGGTGGGGAAGGCCATTTTTGCCCTGCCCAGGCTCCAAGAAAGCCTCTGGAGCCTGGGGAGGGCGAAAAACAGGCCTACCGGGCCCACCGGTAACCTTTTCGTTGTCGCGTGACAAAACTGGGAGTGTGGAGGGGTCGTGCGCACATGCGCGGGGCCACTGAAT
Organism: Pantherophis guttatus; assembly: GCF_059756535.1. NCBI lineage: Eukaryota > Metazoa > Chordata > Lepidosauria > Squamata > Colubridae > Pantherophis > Pantherophis guttatus. Next base: position 3,291,660 of record NC_142070.1, read on the forward strand.
TATGGATGTGGGCACGCTCGCGCGCAACCCTCCCGTGCTACCCTCACTTTTGGCACACGACGGGAAAAAGGTTAGCCATCACTGCCCTACTCCCTTCTAGAACTGATGATGTAACCTAGCTGGGTCATGAAACGTCTTGCAAAAAAAAAAAAAAGCCAACCAAGCTCGGAGAGCACCAAGGAGACCCTGATTTCAACCCACAGCTACAAATATTCCCCTTTATTGGCCTTTAGATCACCAAGGGCAGAAGGGCAGAAGAGTTAGGGGCTACCCAAGTGTTTTCCAAGGATGGCACTCACAGTTGGCATTCTTCTCCTTTGATCCCTTTGGTTGTGCAGAAACATTTCCCGGTGTTGGTGTTGCAGATGGAAGCGTGGCCGTTGCACTTGCAGGCTGGAAGAGAAAAAGGCATTTCCGACAAAAATCAATGCAAATTTTTTTTCGTAAAGGAGGAGTCAGTTAAGTTTCACGCAAAATCAGGCAGGCGGAGAGCTTTTCCGGATTTTCCTCCGGCAATGCGGAGGAGAGTCCTCGACTTACGACCACAATTGAGCCCCGACATTTTTGTCGCTAAGCCAGACGGTAGCTAAGTGAGTTCCGCCCCATTTTGCGACCTTTTCCTGCCGCAGTTGTTAAGCGGAGCACCACGGTTGTTAAGGGGGATCTGGTTCCCCCGTTGACTTTGCTTGTCAGGAGGTCCCAAAAGGGGATCGCGTGATTCCCTGGGACGCTGTGACAGTCATAAACGTGGGTCAGCGTTCAGACGTGCCAAGCGTTTGAATTTTGATCACGTGACCACAGGGACAACGCAACGGTCGTAAAGATGAAAAAGTTGTAAGTCCCTTTTTTCAGTGCTGTTGTAACTTTGAACGGTCACTACAGGAACCGTTGCAAGTCGAGGACTACCTGTAGAAAAGACAGGGTGTTCCTCCTCTTAAGCAGAAACGCAGGAAAACACGGGGTGTTGCATCCACGCACGCTAGACACGTTTAGCAATCCAGATCTGAACGGGAAAAGGCAACCGAGATATTAGAATATTAGAATAAACAGAGTTGGAAGGGACCTTGGAGGTCTTCTAGTCCAACCCCTTGCCCAGGCAGGAAACCCTACGCCACTTCAGACAAATGGTTGTCCAATCTCTTCTTCAAAACTTCCAGTGTTGGAGCATTCGCAACTTCTGGTGGCAAGCTGTTCCACTGATTAATTGTTCTCACTGCCAGGAAATTTCTCCTTAGTTCTAAGTTGCTTCTCTCCTTGATTAATTTCCATCCATTGCTTCTTCTCCTGCCTTCAGGGGCTTTGGAGAATAGCTTGACTAGCTTGAGCGGGTTCAGAGCATGTGGTGGGAAGAAGGCACTTTGCCTTCTTCTCACCACAGACAGACAGACAGGAGGGGGGGAGAGAGAAAGAGAGAGACACAGAAACAGAGAGAGACAGAGAGGGACGGAGAGAGGGAGACAAACACACAGACAGAGAGGGGGAGAGAGACAGAGAGACAGAGAGAGACAGAGAGAAAGGGGAGAGAGAAAGGGGAGAAAGAGAGAGAGAGAGAGAGAGAGAGACAGGAGGAGGGAGGGGCAGAGAGAGACAGAGACAGAGAGAGACAGAGACACAGAGAGAGAGAGGGAGGGAGAGAGAGAGACAGAGACACAGAGAGACAGAGAGACAGAGAGAGGGGGAGAGAGAGAGACAGAGACAGACAGAAAGAGAGAGACAGAGAGAAAGGGGAGAGAGAAAGAGAGAGACACACACACACACACACACACACAGAGAGAGAGAGAGAGAGGTAGGAGGGGGGATTTAGTAGAGGGGTTGTCTGTAGACGTAATAGCATTCTTCCTGTCGGTCAAAGTCAGGGCGATCCTGCATCTGGAGAAGGAGTGGTCGGAGTAAGGTCTCGAGATCGGATGGCGGTTGATTGGAGCAGGTGATCGACTGAGGAGTGAGGGGATGATTTGGGGGGTTTTGACTTACTGAGGGAGAGAGAAGGAGAGAGAGGGGCAGAGAGACCGAGACAGTGAGACAGAGAGAGGGGAAGACAGAGAGAGGGGGAGAGAGAGAAAGAGAGAGAGACAGAAACAGAGAGAGACAGACAGAGAGACAGAGAGGGAGGGAGAGAGGGAGACAAACACACAGAGACAGAGAGAGACAGAGAGGGGGAGAGAGAGACAGAGACAGACAGAAAGAGAGACAGAGACAGAGAGAAAGGGGAGAGAGAAAGAGAGACAGAGAGAGAGACAGGAGGAGGGAGGGGCAGAGAGAAACAGAGATAGAGACAGAGAGAGACAGAGAGACAGAGAGAGAGAGGGAGGGAGAGAGAGAGACAGGAAAGAGGGGCAGACAGAGACACAGAGACAAAAGAGAGAGAGGGAGAGAGGCAGAGAGAGACAGAAGGAGAGAGGGGCAGAGACAGAGAGACAGAGACAGAGAGGGAGAGAGAGAGAGAGAGAGAGAGAAACGTTCCTTTCTTCTCAGAAGTCATGACTTTGATTTGCAAAAGTTGTCAGCCCTCAAGGCTGCAGAGATAAGCTTTTAAGTGCGTCACCAACACCTGCCAGAACAAAAATCTCAGAAAACAGGGGAGGCTAAATTGCGAAACAGCCCACGGGCGCATTATATCAACACGGGCACCACCGTCGCAGCCCCGAGGCTAATCCGAGCAAATGTCTGTTATCGTGAGTTTGGCTCCACCTTGCGACTTTCTTTGTCGCAGTTGTTAAGTGAATCACTGCAGTTGTTAAATTAGGAACACGGTTGTTAAGTGAGTCTGGCTTTTCCCATGGACTTTACTCGTCGGAAGGTCCCAAAAAGGGGATCGCGTGACCCCGGAGACACTGCGATTGTCATAAATAGGAACCAGTTGCCAGGTGTCTGAATTTTGATTGCACGGGCACGGGGACGCAGAATGGTTTTAAGTGTGAAAAACAATCCGAAGTCACGAAGTTTTGTTCAGTGCCATTGTAACTTTGAATGGTCACAAAATGAACTGCCGTAAGTCGAGGACTACCTGTATCCGGGGACTACCTTAGTGTCGTCTGCGCTTGGTGGTTTTCTTGCAGACGTTTTATTACCGAATTAGGTAACGTCATCCATGCGTTACCTACTTGGGTCATGAAATGTCTGCAAGAAAACCACCAAGCTCAGAGACCACCAAGGACCCTGTTAGAAAATGAGTATTACCTACATTGTTGGGTTGGCAATATATAAACCCTCAATACAGCTTTAAGACTGCTGTATTGCATCATACTGTCTCCTGATTGGTTAGCTCTGTGGCCAATCTCCTTAAGAGGGAGCTTGAAACATGGTTTGTTTCTCTTTGCTATTCTGTATCTCTGTATGCTACTGTTTGCAAATCCAGAAGAACTGTTTATTGTGAATGACTACGACAACTGGTAAGAAGACTTTGTTATTGGATTATCCCTGGACTGTCGTTTTGCTATCTCCTGCTTTATATGTGTATGACCTGGACTGTTTATTGGACTGTGCCTTACTATTTCCTGAAAGTAAACACAACTCAGTGTATGTGTGTGTTGACTGTGTTTATTCGTACCTACTCTCAATTGCTTTCATGTACACACCCTTGCTACTCAAGGGTTACTCTGCGAATTCCTTAACAGACCCCACAATTTAACCCTGAGCTATAAAAATAATCTCTTCAAAAGGTAAGGACCTCAGAGCATCTCAAATAGGATTAGATTTAGGTTTAGATCTGGGCTTTGACGCAGCTATTTCAGAACCCGCCATTCTAATTTTCCTAGCTATTACTTGGTGGATTTGCTGGAAAGTTGAGAGGTCAGGACGATGTTGCGAAGTCCACTTTGTGTTGAGCTTCCATCTTCTGACAGATGGTCTCATGTTATTCTATTTAGTTAGCTCCGAACTAATTCATCTCTAAAGCAGTGTTGGTATTCAGCCGGTTCTATCCGGTTCGGGTGAACCGGTAGCGGCCGCTGCAGGAGGCTCCGCCCACCCACCCGGACGTCATCACGTCCTGTTTTTGACGCTCTCCGCATGCGCAAAAGGCTCTCACGCGCTCACATTTGCGAACCGGTAGCGAAGGTAAATGAATACCACCCCTGCTCTAAAGGTAAGAATCTGTAGAGATTTTCCGTCATCCAGATCATGGTTGTCCCAAGGTGCTTTTTTTTTTTTTTTTATTTGATTTATATGCCGCCCTTCTCCGGAGACTCAGGGTGGCTTACAATGTGCTCAGCAATTTTTCAGCAACTTTTCAGGAGGCAACTGGATTTTCTGATTTTTTTTCTTTTGAAGAGGTTTCGCTTCTCATCCAAGAAGCTTCTTCAGCTCAGACAGGATAGCGGGTAAGGTTTTCGTGTTAGTCATGTCCGACTTTAAGGCATCGTGCTCATCTCGTTTCTCTCCCGAGGGAGCCAACGTTGTCCAAAGACAATTCCCGTGGTCACGTGGCCAGCAGGACTCTACGCCGAGGCACACAGAACCGCTGTGACCTTCCCACCGAAGTGGTACCTATTTATCTACTCGCATTTGCCTGCTTTCGAACTGCTAGGTGGGCAGGAGCGGAGGAGGCCAGGACGGGAGCTCACCCCGTCTTGTGGTGCTTGGGTCTTGAACCCAGGCTGTCGGCTCTCCAGCTGACAAGCTCAGCGTCTTTAACCAACTGAGCCATCTGGAGTAAAACTAGTCCTTCTCAAGAGTAAAAGGACTGAGTCAGTTTGCTGGTTTTAGGAACTGGGAATTTGCTGTTTTTTTTAGGGACTGGCACGACAGAGTTGTTGTGGTTTTTTTTTTCAAAACGGGGTCACTGCAGCTTGTCTTTTGAGGTTATAAACCACCACAGCAACAATTTTGCTTGTTTCTTTTTTTTTTTTTTCCCTCCCCTCTCCAGTTAATGACTGTGAGTAAGCTATTTTAAGAGGCTTTTCTGCCTGAGAAGCAAAACGGCGTTCCGGTGGGCCTGCAGGACTGGGATTCTTAACAAGGTATGCTGTGCGAACCTCTCCTCTCCCCGAGACGTCGCTATCAATTTGATCAGGGAAGGAAAGCATGCATTCCTCCTTAATTAAATTACGCACAGGCAGACAATAGCTGGCCCATCTTTTTCAAAGCGAGCAAAGGACTCTCGGAGACAGGCAAACAATGGTTAGGCACCAAAAATAATGGGTTGACAAGCAGCCAGCTTTTGGTCCCTGGTGGAACCGTGCCCTCCCTCCGAGCCTTCACCGGCGGAGCGAAAATCAAGGGCACATAAATAAGCAATGCCGTGGGCGTAACATTAGACACATTTCCTCAATCCCACCTAATTTCATCGAGAATTTCTTGGCCCGGCATCTTAAATTATTGAGTAGGGAACACAGGCGCCCCTTGATTACCGCTGCCTGCAAAGAGCATCACGACGGCCAGGTGGGAAAGGTACAATTGTTTGGTGCTGGTCTGCAATCAAGAGGAGAGGAAGGACGGGACTTACGCTGGCAGGTCCCTCCGTTCGTGGGGTCTCCATAGTAACCGGAGATGCACGTCTCGCAGTGTTTGCCCGTGGTCAGGTTCTCACATCGCTCGCAGACGCTCTCGTTGATACATTTGCTGTGCCCGTTACACTGGCAGGCTGGGGACAAAAAAAAAAAAAGAAGATGGTTTGTGTCGGTATCTCTCACGGCCACCCAAGTGTCGACTTCTGGAGGCTGCCCCAGTGCTCGGCTTTCTTGACAAGCAAGAACAGGGCCCCCCGAAAAGGAGAGCTGGCCCCCGGTTCTGATGAGGCGGGCTCTGCTTTCTAGACTCTAGCTAGGATGAAAGGAATGTCCTACAGCGGTGATGTCCAACCTTGGCAACGTTAAAGATCGGTGGACTCCATCTCTCAAGAGTTCCACGGCCAGCCAACGTCCGAAAATTGGGGAAAGGGATGTGAAGATTTATGCGATGACTGAACTCGTGGGTCGATTCTATTCCAATCAGGCCTTGGCTGAAGTAGCTTGGCGCTATGGCCGCATATGGCTTTCCGAGTGTGGGACTCTGAATGGGGGGAGTACGTAGCGCTCTCTGAGCTTGCAGACATTTCATGACCCAACTAGGTAACATCATCAGGGCTAGAAAGGGAGTGGGGTTTGTCTCTGTTAATATACAAGTGGCTTCTCTTGCCAATGTTGGAGAGGGAATGGGTTTTCTCTTCGGTGGTTCCTTGATTAGACTCCTTCATTGGGGAACTACCTATTTAGGGAACTTTAGCTGTGGAGTGCTTGGCCTGCTGTCTTGAGTTTGGATGTTTTCATTACCCAACTGCGTGAGATCATCCTTGCTGTGATAACGATACATTAATCAGTAAGATCACTAGCGTGGAGGATGTTACGTAGTTGGGTAGCTAAATGTCTGCACGCAAATAACTAAGATCAGAGAGCACCAAGGGCCCCGACACAGAGGTGAAATTCAGACGGTTCCTACCGGATCGCACGACACGGTAGTGTTGTGGTCCGCCAGCAGCCTGCGGAACTGGTAGCGGAGTCGGACAGTGAGGAGGCTGGGGAGGAACATGGGCCAGTCCTGGAGTCTGGGGAAGGCTCAGACGAGGGCTCTGCGTCGGAGGCAGAGATGGGGCCAGGGCCATTGGGGAGTGAGGTGTGGACTCCGGAGCCTCCAGAGTCGGACAGCAGAGAGGCAGAGGAACAGGAAGATCTTGTTCCTAGTGGACGCATGCACAGAGCTGCCAGAAGGCAAGAGCAGCTAAAGCAAAAGGGACGACTCGTGAGTAACGCCAGGAGATGATTGGCCCCTCCCGGAAGGCTTAAAAGAGCAGCAACGAGCCCGTTGGGTTCTTTGTAGAAAAGCAACATATTAATTCCAGTGCTTCTTGTCAGCGTCTCTTGAACTTTGTGGGGTTTTTGCCAAGAAAAGCCTTTGGCAGGTTGTCAAAGACATCAAAGGTTGGTGATAAGGCCGACGGACCGGTTATGAAGAATTTTATTTTGGACTAAGCTGAGAATGAATGAATTCTCAGCTGTTTTAATAAAATAAGTTTGTTGAGGATTGAATTGTGTTTGGTAATCACTACGTGGGCCTTGGTCACAACAGGTAGGGCCGAATATGTGAAGCCCTGCCCACCCACGTGGACGTCCTGATGTCCCTTTTTCCCCGATGATTTTCAACCTCAACATTTGCAAACCGGTAGAGAAGGTAAGTGAATTTCACCCCTGGCCCTGCAGTCTTTTTCCTTGTCCTCCTCCTCCCTCTCTCCCTCTCCCTCTCCCCATTCCCTACTACCATTGATGATGTTACCTAGTTGGGTCATGAAATGTCTGCAATAAAACAACCAAGCTCAGAGAGCACCAAGGACCCCACAGTCTTTTTCCTCCTCCCCCTCCCCCTCCTCCTCCTCTTCCTCCTCCTCCTCCTCCTCCTTCTCCTCCTCCTCCTCCTCTCCTCCACTGGCTCTTATCCACAAACCCTAGCACTGATGATGTTACCTAGCTGGGTAACAAAACATCGGCAAGCAAACAAGTAAGCTCAGCTATCACCGAGGACTCCACAGTTCAACCTTGAGCTCCAGAGATTCTCTTTCTCTAGATGCTCCGAATTGGGCCTGGATCCCTGCTTGGCCACCTCGAAAGAGCCCTCTTCAATACCTGGGCACTGGATAAAGGACCAGTTGTATTTGTTCTCCGTCAGGCACAGGCTGGCATCCAGGACGGGGTCTGGGTAGGGTTTTCCCGTTGAGGGCAGGGAGACCGTTGGCATCTTCATCGGAGCCCTCGAAGAGCCTTCCATGCATCGGCCCTTCCCGGTGTTACTGGGATCTGTGCACCAGCCGCACCCCGGTTGCTCCAGGCAGTGGCTGCAGGTGAAGTAGCCCGAACAGTTTTCAGCTACGGGGAGAAAGCAAAAGGAACGCTCAGCGACGGGAAAGCGTCAGACATACAGGTAGGTCCTCGACTTACGACAGCAATTGGAGCCCCAAATTTCTGTTGTTACACGAGATATTTGTCAAGTGAGTTTTGCCCCATTGTACAACCTTTCTTGCCACAGTTGTTAAGTGAATTACTGCAATTGACAAATTAGTAACCTGGTTGTTAAGTGAATCTGACTCCCCTGTTGACTTTGCTTGTCAAAACATCTGCGAGAAAACCCCCAAGCTCAGAGAGCACCAAGAACCCATAATCCTTGTCCTTCTCCTACTCCTCCTCCCTGCAAACCCCATACCCTTGTAGCATTGATGATGTTACCTAGTTGGATAATGAAACGTTTGAAAGGAAACCCCCAACCTCAGAGAACACCAAGGACCCCACAGTCCTCCTCCCCCTCCTCCTCTTCTACTTCTTCTCTGCAAACCCCACATTCTTCTAGCACGGATGATATTACCTAGTTGGGTCATGAAACATCTGCAAGAAAACCACCCAGCTCAGAGGGCACCGAGATGCCCTTTGCCCTTCCCTGGATCCCCCCCACCCGCCCTTCTGACCCCAGCAAGGAAGAGAGACGGCTCACGTGGACAGCTGCTGACGGTGTGCCATTCCATGCACTGGCCATAAGGGAAGGAGGCCACGTACGCGTTGGAGTCCACGCACTGCTTCTTGTTGCTGCACCACATGCACTCGGAGTTGCTGCTGGTGCATTCGCTGCACGCCGTCCTCAGGCCGCAGGGGGTGCGGCACTGCTTGGCGCTGTGATTGGCTGCGGGGGGGGGAGGGGAGGAGAAAGTCACCAGATGCGGCACGGGGTGAGTGCAAGCGCCTTCTCCCAAACACCTGCAGAGGTCCGGCGCAAATCAGATGGAAACCTAGACACCGTTGTCTGATGGCAGAGATAGACCTGGAGGTCCATTGAGTCTCCCTTTTGAGATACTCGAAATGTTTATTTCAGGGAGATCAAGGTAGTTCTCAATCTAGTATTAGACAAGTAATGCAGCTGTAATGAAGACCAAGGACACAGAACATAGAAATTAGAATAATAGGGTTGGAAGGGAGCTTTGGAGGTCTTCTAGTCCAACCCCCTGCTCAGGAAGGAAACCCTATACCCGTGATGGCAAACCTCTGGCACGTGTGCCAGAGGTGGCACGGTGAGCCCTCTCTGTGGGCACACACGCCTTTGCCAGCTGCTCTTCTGGTTTCCGGCGCACACATGCGCGCTGGCCAGCTGGTCTTCACGAGTACCGGAGTGCTGGAAAACGACCCAAAATATGCCCCCAAACCAGGCCATTTTTCAGGCCCTTTTCAGGCCTTTTTTTGGGCCAGTTTTCAACCATTTTGCAGGCCGAAAAACAGCCTGAAAATGGGCTGAAAACAGCCATGAGCAAGCCAGCCAGCTGGTGTTTGGGTTTTCTGCACTCCGGTGTGCGCACATGCATGTGTATTCTGGTTTGGGCACTCGGTGCCGAAAAAGTTCGCCATCAATGCCCTCTACCATTTCAGACAAATGGCTGTCCAGCCTCTTCTTAAAAGCCTCCAGTGATGAAGCACCCAGAATTTCTGGTGGCAAGCTGTTCCACTGATTAATTGTCCTCACCGTTAGGAAGTTTCTCCTGTAATTCCAGATTGCTTCTCTCCTTGGTTAGTTTCCACCCGTTGCTTCTTGTCCCGCCCTCAGGTGCTTTGGAGAATAGGTTGACACCCCCCCCCCACAAACTCCTCTCTGGGGCAGCCCCTCAAATACTGGAAGACTGCTATCATGTCTCCCCTCCTCCTTCTTTTCTCTAGACCAGCCATATCCAATTCCCTACGTATGTTTTTTTCTCCTTGATCCTGGGTATGAAGTTCTACACCAGTGGTGGGTTTCAAATTTTTTTACTACCGGTTCTGTGGGCGTGGCTTGGTGGGCGTGGCAGGGGAAGGATACTGTAAAATCTCCATTCCCCCCCACCCCACTCCAGGGGAAGGATACTGCAAAATCCCCATTTCCTCCCGTTCAGCTGGGACTCGGGAGGCAGAGAACAGATGGGGGCGGGGCCAGTCTGAATTTTTACTACCGGTTCTCCGAACTACTCAAAATTTCCGCTACCGGTTCGCCAGAACTGGTCAGAACCTGCTGAAACCCGTCTGTCAGACTTCGATGCTATCTCAAAATAAATGAATTTCCAAACTGCCAATCTTTAAGGAAATCTTTTCTTTAATTGAGCACAGCAACCGGATCATGACTCGATGCGGACAAGACTGACCTTTTGCCCCCCAATCCCTCCCTTTCCGATCCCCAAATCTCTGCTTCTCATTGGCTATCTTCCAAGTCATTCCCCAGACTTCTTGTCTCATCATTTCCCAGGAATGTCTCTCCCCTCCTCATTTCCACGACAACCCGGCTTCAAAGGGATTTAGCAGGCAAAAGTTCAGAGCTTATCTCTCTCCTCTCTATGCCAGCACTGAGGCGCTGACATCCGCCTCTGTTCTACACCCTGCACAAAAAGCTTGGTCCAGGTGGGCCGTTGGCAACATGAATGAAATTGAACAATGCTTTACCTGGCCTTTCGCAGACGCTGCCGTTGACCAGGTTGATGCAGGTGGCGGCCTTCAAGCCTTGGTTGCTGGGCTCCGCTAAATAGCTGCAGAAGCCGATGTCACTGGGTTCCCCCGGAAGCCACCGGAGCATGGTGTTGGTAAAGGGAGACATGTCCTCCCAGCACCAGTACGAGATGTTGATCTTCCTCAGTCCCACCCAGGGTGTCAAAGCTTTGGGCTGGGGGTGAGGAGAGGGAGGGAGGGAGGGAGAAAAAGAGAGGGAGAGACAAAGAGAGATCAACTAGCTGAACCGTCACTGCAGGTTATCTATGGAGATTCTCAGCCATCCAGGACACGGTTGTCTCAAAGGTGCTTTTCCAAGAGGCAACTGGACTTCCTTGCTTTTCTTTGAAGACGTTTCACTTCTCATCCAAGAAGCTTCTTCAGCTCTGACAGGATGGTGGGGGAAGGGAGGATTAATATTCCTTGCAGACAGCTGGTCATTTGCATCCTTTTGAAGAGAGTCCTTGAGGCCACTTGTGAGTTTTTCTGCATCGTCAGGGTCACCGGAGTGGTGCAAATGGGTCTGGAGCCTTCTTGGACCTGCTGAAAGGACTGTGTTGCAGACCGGAGACAGATGATGTTGTACCCTTCTTCCTCTATTGAGAGAGGGTTGTTCTATTTTGACGTAGATGGCCTCTTGGACCCCCTCTTTCAAACCAGAGGTCCTCTCTGTCCAAAGCAGATGGACTGCTGACTCTCGTCCTCATGGGTTTGTTTTCCTATGTTGTGCCATGCGCATGTGAAGTGGTTGTTTTGTTTCTCCATCAATTTCTCCTGTCTAAAGCACAGTCTTTTCAGCAGTTCCAAGGACACAGATAAACCGCCAAGTGGCCTCAATGACTCTCTAAAAGAATGCAAATGACCAGTTGTCTGCATTATAAAACCTTCTATTTCCCACCATCCAGTCAGAGCTGATGAGCTCAAATTTGAACTGTGGGGTCCTTGGTGGTCTCTGAGCTTGGTGGTTTTCTTGCAGACATTTCATTACCAAACTAGATAACATCAACATTTTTTAAAAGGAGTGGGGTTTGCGTGGAGGAGGAGAGAGGGGTCCAAGTAGGTAACATCAGTGCCATCTCCCTCCTTTCTAGCACTGATGATGTTGCCTAGTTGGGTCTTGAAACATCTGCAAGAAAACAACCAAGCTCAGAGAGCATCAAGGACCCCACAAAGTTACTTGGGCTCTAATTCAGAGATATGTTGTATTTCCATCAGGTCCCACCCACCCAATGGGTATTCCTGGACCCCCAGCTGAAACGTGGGAAGGGGCACAGATCACTCACCGAGGACTGGGTCTTCTGCAGCTCCTTCAGAAGGAATTCCACCTTCTTCTGTGTAGTGAGGGAGGCCAGAGCCGCATTATGGCTCCTGCAAGCCAACTTGGCGTTGTCGTAGCTATCTTTAGTGTTGGTGATTCTCAGGCAAGAATTGCCCACCAGGTGCCACGTTGCGCCACAGATGTTTTCTGCAAAATAATCATATATAAAATATATTTATTTATTTATTTTATTTTATTAAATTTCTATACCGCCCTTCTCCCGAAGGACTCAGGGCGGTGAACAGCCACAAGATAAAACACATAAATACAAACATTTAAAATAAGTTAAAAACGAATCAAATAATTTGGCTGAATTTAAAATACCCCATAATTTAAAACAAATTAAAATTTACATTTAAAAAGGGGAGAAGATTTAGGCTTTTATTATTATAAAATAATAACCCACAAATTCCTTTCTTCCTTCCCTGGATGAGTGGATAGGAAAGGCACAATTAGCAAACCACAAATGCAATGTGTGATGGTTAGACCAGCATTTCTCAACCTCAGATGCCTGGACTTCAAGAGTGGGGTGGTGGCCTAGAGGTGGAGCTGTCGCCTCACAATCGGGAGGCTGTGAGTTCAATCCTAGGTAGAGGCAGATATTTCTCTCTCTGGGCACTATGAGAATATATCTGATGAATAAAACTCCGCATTGGCGACAGGAAAGGCATCCGGCCATTAAAACAATCTGCTAGCTACATTCAGTTGCCCAGACTCCACCCCGCAAGGGATTGTGGGTTCGTTAAAAAGAACAGGATGAGATGCGTGGACTTCAACTGGCTAGGGAATTCTGGGAGTTGAAGTCCACACATCTTAAATTTGTCCATCTTTTTGTTATCATCACTAATGTATTTACAGGTAGTCTTCAACTTACATCAGTTCATTTAGTGACTGCTCAAAAATACAACGGCACTGGAAAAAGTGACTTATGTCCATTTTTCACACTGTTGCAGCATCATCTGATCAAAATTCGGCCACTCGGCAACTGACTCATATTTACGACCGTTGCTGTGTCCCTAAGCTCACGTGATTCCCTTTTGTGACCTTTTGACAGGCAAAGGGGAAGCCTGATTCACTTAACAACCGTGCTCCTAACTTGACAACTGCACTGATTCACTTAAGAACTGGGGCAGAAAAGGTCGTAAAATATCTCCCATATCAAATAGTATTGTTCATCTTCCTGCTCTCTTATTTCAAATGTCAATCTACTCATTTCAGCACAGTCCAACATTTTCATAATAATTTCTTCATCAGTAATTATCTTCTCTCCTTTCCAATTTTTGGCAAATACAATTCTGGCCGCTGTTAAAATGTTCACAATTAAGTATTGTAATTCTTTATTAAATGTCTCTGGTTTGATAAAAAAAGTATGGAGATGAGAAAGTATATATGAAATGTTTAAATATGTATTTTTAGTTTAAGTAAAGAATAATCGTTATATGAGGAGATTTGGAGAATTGTAAGCACGAAATGATTTTAACCGGTTGAGATGCTGTCTATAATCGTTTGTAAGGATGATATTTTTATGTTATTGTTGTTGTGTTTTCTTTTTTTATTTTATTTTATTTTTAATCTAAAATAAAACTTTTTCAAAAAAAAAAAAAAGGTCGTAAAATGAGGCAAAGTTCACTTAACGAACGTTTCACTCAGCAGCAAAAGAATTTTGGGTCCAATGGTGGTCGTAAGTCGAGGACTGCCTATATCTTTGTTTCCCTTTTTCGTTGTTTCTTTCATTGATCCATTATGTTACTTGTTTGGTGGGTTCACACTCTCGTTTCTTCCTTTTTATCGTTGTAAGCAGCCTAGAGAAGCCTCCCGGGCGCGAATGAATTTAACCAATGGCACATGAATAAATAAAAGAAAGCCAAATAAAAAATGCTTTGTTGAGTTTGCAAAAATAAAAGAGAGGACAGATTGCGAAAAGAAGGCCGCAGCCTTTTTATGTGGGGCTGAAAAGATTCTCAGTGAAATTGGGCGTGGAGGGGGGAGAATTCAAACGGCTCTGCCCCTGTGAGGGAAATCTGCCCACAACCCAAGATGGTCCTCGACTTACGACCAACCCTTCTTTTAGTGACCGTTCGAAGTTACAACAGCACCGAAGTAGTGACCGATGACTTGTTTTTCCACACTTGCGGCATCCCTGTGGTCACGTGATGAAAATTCAGATGCTGGGCAACTGACTCCTATTTACGACGGACACAGTATTCCGGAGGTCACGTGATCCCCTTTTTGCGACGGTCTAACAAGCCAAGTCCATGGGGAAGCCAGATTCACTTCACAAGCGTGTTCCTAACTGACCAGCCCGCGGTGATTCGCTTAGCAACTATGCCGAGAAAGGTCGTACAAGGGAGCCGAATGCGCTTACCCACTGTCTTGCTTAGCGCCGGAAATGTTGGTCATAAGTTGAGGACCTACCTGTAAACAGGTAGGGCCTGGTGGCTCAGTAGACTGATAGCATTGTGATTAACACCAGCTGTCTGCAATTAAAGTAAGATCGAATCTCGCCAGGCTCAAGGTCGACTCAGCCTTCCATCCTTTCTAAGGTAGGTGAAATGAGGACCCAGTTTGTGGGGGCAATAAGCGGACTTTGTATAAATATACAAAAGGATGAAGGCTATTGCTTAACGCATTGTAAGCCGCCCTGAGTCTCCGGAGAAGGGCGGCATATAAATCAAATTAAAAAAAAAAAAAATACAGACCGTCCAAATCTTCTCAGAGGAGACGTGGTTTTTTCTCCTGGGGGAAGATTCTAGAAAGCATCCACTGGATGCATTCAAGAAGAGACCCTGTGTCAGAAATGATGCAGTAGGGTCTGCTTGGACCCTGGAGGGTTGGACTAGATGACCTATAAGGTCCCTTCCAACTCTGTTAATCTGCAATGTACCGGAAGGGAAAAAAACCTACCCCAGGGGGGGGGGGACAGACGGATGGACAGATGTTAAACGCAAACCTACCAGGCAAAGCGATGCATTCCTGATTCCGGGCTTCCCACTGGCAGTTCTGGTCCAGGCTGCAGCTCTTGCAACTGGTTTTTTTGTTGCAGTAAAAGGCAGGGTTGTCCTTGGGGCAGCTTTCGAAGGTGGTAATGGGGGTCTGGAAGCAAAAAAGAAAGAAAACGGAAAAAAAAAAGTTTTCTTTTAGTCAACTGTTCTGCAACCAGGCGTGATTCATTCGGCCCGGATGCTGAAGAATCTCTAGGTCAGGGGTCTCCAACCTTGGCGACTTGAAGACTTGTGGACTTCAACTCCCAGAGTTCCTCAGCCAGCAAAGCTGGCTGAGGAATTCTGGGAGTTGAAGTCCACAAGTCTTCAAGTCGCCAAGGTTGCTGGCTGAGGAATTCTGGGAGTTGAAGTCCACAAGTCTTCAAGTCGCCAAGGTTGCTGGCTGAGGAATTCTGGGAGTTGAAGTCCACAAGTCTTCAAGTCGCCAAGGTTGCTGGCTGAGGAATTCTGGGAGTTGAAGTCCACAAGTCTTCAAGTCGCCAAGGTTGCTGGCCGAGGAATTCTGGGAGTTGAAGTCCACAAGTCTTCAAGTCGCCAAGGTTGCTGGCTGAGGAATTCTGGGAGTTGAAGTCCACAAGTCTTCAAGTCGCCAAGGTTGCTGGCTGAGGAATTCTGGGAGTTGAAGTCCACAAGTCTTCAAGTCGCCAAGGTTGCTGGCTGAGGAATTCTGGGAGTTGAAGTCCACAAGTCTTCAAGTCGCCAAGGTTGCTGGCCGAGGAATTCTGGGAGTTGAAGTCCACAAGTCTTCAAGTCGCCAAGGTTGGAGACCCCTGACTTAGGTAGCCAAAGGAGCCCCGAGGAAGGCGAAGGGGGAGCCCCCACCAAGCCCAGCATTTTGCAACCGGGGGAGATAGACATTGCCTTGCGACTTGACTACCGCGACGTGCTCTGCCTGGGGCTGCCCTTAAAGAGGAGCCGGAAGCTCCACCTGGTTCGAAACGCGGCAGCCCCCATGGTTTTGTGCAGACCCAGGTGTGCGCGGGTGTCGTCTTGTCCTGCGGGAGCTGCCCTGTCTGCTTCCGGGTCCGATTCGCAGATATGGTCACTTTCGAAGCTCAACATGGCTTGGGAGGGGTGGGGGGGGGGTCAGGTTATCCGAAGGGCGGTCTTTTCCCAGGACCAGGAGTGGGGAAGGCAGGGGATGTTGTGGGTCCCCTCTCTCAGGGACCTCCTTCTGGCAGAGACCCAGAAAAGGGGCCTTCTCCCTGGTGGCCCCTTCCCGGTGGAACATCATCGCTGAGGAAATAAGATTGGCCCCCATCTTGACACGTTTTCACAAGGCTCTGGAAACCTGGTTCTGCCAATCGGCCTTCCTTCCTTCCCTCCCTCTCTCCCTCTTTTCTTTCCTTCTTTCCTTTCCTTCTCCCTGCCTGCCTTCCTTCCCTCCCTCCCTCCCTCTTTTTGTTCTTTCCTTCTTTCCTGCCTCCCTCTTTTTCTTCCTTCCTGTCTCCCTCGCTCCCTCTTTTCTTTCCTTCACTCCTTCCTCCCTTCCTCCCTTCCTCTTCTTTTCCTTCCTTCCTTTCCTTCCTCCCTTTTTTCCTTCTTCCCTCCCTCTCCCTCTTTTCTTTCCTTCCTTCTTCTTTGTCCCTTCCTTCCATCCTTCCTCCCTTTCCTTTCCTTCCTCTCCTTTTCTCCCCCTCCCTCCCTCCCTTTCTTCCTTTCTCCCTCTTTCCTTCTTCCCTCCCTCTTTTCCTTCCTTTCACTCTCCCTCCCTCTTTACCTTCCCTCCTTTCCTTCCCTTTCTCCCTCCCTCTTTTCTTCCCTCCCTCTCTTCCTTCCTTCCTGTCTCCCTCCCTCTTTTCCTTCCTTCCTCTCTTCCTTCCCTCCCACCATCCTAAGGAGTTTCAGCCCACCTAGAACTCCAAATCAGGGTCAATTGTCAGCAAGGCAATTGCAAGAAAGCCCGCGGAGGGGGTTACCTGGTCTTCTGAGCAATTGCTGTTCTTGGACAGGCACTGGTCAGTGCACCAGTGACACCAGTTGGTGTTGGCCGTGCAGCTGTAGCAGTCTGTAATCTGGTCGCATTTTTCATGGTCCACAGCTAGGCAGAGAGAAGAGGCCGCACAGTCAAACACGCCCATGGTTAATCTCCACCCTGCGGTGACCGACTGACCGAACGGTTTAACTTCTCTACCCCCAAGGATGCCACAAGTACCAGATGGGCTGCTCAGGGGCCACTTTCACTGCCATTGTTCTGCCCCAGCTACGGACCCCGAAGAACACAGCACACACAAAGTTTGTACAAAACTTAATTTACTAAAATAACTCAGTCTTTTTCAAAAACAAAGGCTGTTAATAAACTTTCTCAACAGCCTACAAGAAACCAAAGATAAAGTAATCACAATCTTACTAAGGTTGGCAGAAAGCCCAGAAGCAATTTGCAGAGAATCCAGACGCGAAGTAGAGTGAACTGAAGTTGTTCCCTGCAAATTGCTTCAGTCGGGGTTCCTCCTTAAATAGGCTAAGGGAGTGGCCAATTAGCCCCAAGCCTTACTCTCGAGGAGACCTCCTCCTGAGGAGCCACTCCTGCCTTTTGGCCGCTCTGCGCACCCGTACATCTTCTCTTCGTCCTCTTCACTTATTTTATTTATTTATTATTTAAATTTGTATACCGCCCTTCTCCCGAAGGACTCAGGGTGGTGAACAGCCAAAATTAAAATACATACAATATAAAATTTAAAATAATTTAAAAGCAGAATTAAATCAAATTGGCTTCCCAAAAATTAAAACCCATTAACCCTTAAAATAACCCATTAAAATTTAAGCCAGCTCAGCTTGCTGAAATAGGAAGGTCTTCAAAGCTCGACGGAAGGTCCGGAGGTCCAGGATCAGTCGTATTCCTGGGGGTAGCTCGTTCCAGAGGGCGGGTGCCCCCACAGAGAAGGCTCTCCCCCTGGGTGTCGTCAGTCCACATTGCTTGACCGACGGCACCCTAAGGAGGCCCTCTCTGTGGGACCGAGTTGGCCGGTTATGGGAGCTTCTGAAGGCCCTGGCTGAATCCCCGCCTCTGGCACCACATCTTCTCCAGCCTCCTCATTGTCTGACTTGAGCGCCAGCTGCACAGGCTGTTGGCGCAGCACCACACCAGCGTCCTCGCTGTCGGAATCAGCTACAATCCGCACAGGCCGCTGACGGGCCACAACAGCCATTCCAACTGAACCAGCCACCGTCAAATTCGTTGACGTATCAGGATTATTTCCAGGCAAAAAAACATCACTCCGACACTGGATCGGTCTATTTATGGAGACTGTGGGTTCTCCATCTCTGGAGGCTTGGAATAACAGAATGATAAAAGAGTTGGAAGGGACCGTAGAGGTCTTCTAGTCCAACCTCTGCTCAAGCAGGAGACTTGATGAACTGGGTGAAACCCCAGAACAGCCTTGATATGCAGGGAGTTCTCAACTTACAACCAGAATTGAGTTCAAAATTTCCGTTGCTAAGCCGGACAAGTTGTTAAAGAGAGTTTGGCCCAATTTTTACCACTTTTCTTGCCATGGTTGTTAAGTGAATCACTGCGGCTGTTAAGTTAGTAACACGATTGTACAGTGAATCTGGACTGGGCTTGTGCCAAAAGAGGACCACCTGACCCTGGGACCCTGCCACTGTCGTCGTTATGAACCAGTCGCCAAGTGTCGGGATTTTTATGACGTGACCATAGATAGGGATGCTGCAATGGTCATAAGTGTGAAACTCAGTCACAAAATGGAGCCTTTTTTCAGTGCCTTTGTACCTTCCAACGGTCATTGAACGAATGGTTGTAAATTGAGGACTACCTGCATAACCACTATCCAACTGACAAAGGACAAAAGTTTTAGCAGCAGTGGACAAATGAAACGGCATTAGACCTGGAAGGTCCAAAAAATCAATTGAAATCCAAATCCAAATCCAAATCCAAATCCAAATCCAAATCCAAATCCAAATACAAATACAAATACAAATACAAATACAAATACAGTTTCAAATCTAAATCTAAATCTAAATCTAAATCTAAATCTAAATCTAAATCTAAATCTAAATCTAAATCTAAATCTAAATCTAAATCTAACTCAAACGCAAACTCAACTCAACTCAACTCAAGAATCCTTCCAAATTTGATTTTCCATTTCCTACTCCAAAACAGTAAACACAAAATCAAGAAGGAGCGTAGTGGGTAAGGACAGCATTTCTGCACCGTGGCCCCTTTAAGACCTGTGGACTTCAACTCCCAGAATGGTTGGCTGGGGAATTCTGGGAATTGAAGTCCACAGGTCTTAAAGGGGCCACGGTGCAGAAATACTGGTCTAGGATACAATCCCCGGTAAAACCAATGGGCTCCCCTGCAATACTTACCCAGCCAAGAAGGACATTCTTCGCTCGTTTTGCGTTCTTGCTGCGTGGCGGCCATTTCCCAAGGGAGGCACTGGGAAACGGATCCGTTCCAGACACATCGGAGTCCAGGGCCCGCCTTTAAGCAGGAGGCCTGAGTGGGGTACGCTTCGCAGCTTTCAGGCGTATATTTTACAATGTCGCTCAAGAGCAGGCTGTTGAAGCCTCCGAAGAGGTACATGGTGCTAACAAAAACAAACAAAAACAAAAGAAAAAGAAGTGAACCATGGCTCTCACGCTGGCAAGGAATGCTGGGAAGCGGTCAAGGCTGATTTTAGGGCATATCGTGTAAGTCCCTTGGATCAGGCTAATCTATGCTCATCAGAATGGACAAGCACCTGCTTATTCTTCTTCTCTTCTCCTCTACCCTGTTTCCCCCAAAATAAGACATCCCCTGATAATAAGCCCAATGGGGCTTTTGAGCGCATGGAAATAAGGCCAAGCGCTTATTTCAGGGTTCAAAAAAAATATAAGACAGGATCTTATTTTTGCGGAAACACGGTAGGTAGGGAGGTAGGGAGGTAGGGAGAGAGAGAGAGAGAGATGATGTATATGTATGTATAGATTAGATAGATAGATAGATAGATAGATAGATAGATAGATAGATAGATAGATAGATAGATAGATAGATAGATAGATACCCTGTTTCCCCCAAAATAAGACATCCCCTGATAATAAGCCCAATTGGGCTTTTGAGTACATGGCAATAAGGCCAAGCGCTTATTTCAGAGTTCAAAAAAATATAAGGCAGGGTCTTATTTTCGGGGAAACACGGTAGGTAGGTAGGTAGGTAGGTAGGTAGGTAGGTAGGTAGGTAGGTAGATAGATAGATAGATAGATAGATAGATAGATAGATAGATAGATAGATAGATAGATACAGAGAGAGAGAGAGAGAGAGAGAGAGAGAGAGAGAGAGAGAGAGAGAGAGAGAGAGATGATGTATATGTATGTATAGATTAGATAGACAGACAGACAGACAGACAGAGATACCCTGTTTCCCCCCAAAATAAGACACCCCCTGATAATAAGCCCAATGGGGCTTTTGAGCACATGGCAATAAGGCCAAGCGCTTATTTCAGAGTTCAAAAAAATATAAGACAGGGTCTGATTTTCAGGGAAACACGGTATTCTCTATTACATTGTATTATTCTATTCCTGTGATGGTGAACCTATGGCACGCGTGCCGGAAGGGGCACACAGAGCCATCTCTCCAGGCATGCGAGCTGTCGCCTGTTGCTCTTTTGGGGTTCTGGCACACCAGCCAGGTGGTCTTCATGTGTGGGGGAGCACCGGAAACCGGAAGACCAGCCGCCCAGTGCACATGCGCGTGCTGGGCAGCTGCGATTCCGGTTTCCGGCATGTGCATGCACATCGGCCACCTGGTCTTCCGGTTTCTGGCACACATGCACACGTGAAGGCCACCTGGCCGGAGCGCATACCCATGGCAGAAACCAGGAAGATCATCTTCCCAGAGGTTTCTGGCGCTCCCGCGCATGTGAAGACCAGCTGGCCGGCATGCCAGAACCCGGAAGAGCAACGGGCGACGGCTTGCGTGCCCGGAGAGATGGCTCTGCCTGCCACTTCCGGCACTCGGTGCCAAAAAGGTTCACCAACACTATTCCATTCTATTCCATTCTATTATTCTATTCTATTCTATTCTATTTTAATTCTATTCTATTCTATTCTATTCTATTCTATTCTATTCTATTCTATTCTATTCTATTCTAATTCTGTTCTGTTCTGTTCTGTTCTGTTCTGTTATGTTATGTTATGTTATTGTTTCGTTTCTATTCTATTCTATTCTATTCTATTCTATTCTATTCTATTCCATTCCATTCCATTAAATTCCATTTCATATATTCTATTCGTTTGTTTCTGTTTCTGTTTCATTTCCTTTCTATTTCTATTCTATTCTATTCTATTATTTCTATTCTATTTCTATTCTATTTCTATTTTATTATTGTATTTCTATTTCTATTCTATTTCTATTTTATTATTGTATTCTATTTCTATTTTATTCTATTTTATTCTATTTTATTCTATTTTATTCTATTTTATTCTATTTTATTCTATTCTATTCTATTCTATTCTATTCTATTCTATCCTATCCTATCCTATCCTATTCCATTCCATTCCATTCCATTCCATTCCATTCCATTCCATTCCATTCCATTCCATATATTATACTCCTTTCTGACTCTCTTCTCTTCTCTTCTCCATTGTATTATTCTGTTCTATCTATATTCTATCCTATCCTATCCTATCCTAGAACTAAGGAGAAATTTCCTCACAGTCATTATTAACAGGGCCTGCTGCTCAAGCAAGGGGTTGGACTAGAAGACCTCCAAGGTCCCTTCCAATTCTGCTATTCTGATGCTCCAACACAAGAGGTGCAATCTTTTTCCCAGGTCCCCTACTACCCTTACCTGATTTTATTCCCTCCTTGAATCTGATCACCCATTCGCCAACGTACCCTTGTCCAATCTAGACCAAGCAAATCTTTTAAAAACTTTTTAAAACTCCGCCCCGTCTCTCTCCCAATCCGCTTAATAAAATAACGCAGGCCTTTAGGGTGAGTAGCTCACATCCAGGTTATTTGTAAGGCAGATTTGTTGTTGTTGTTGTTGTTTACTTTTGAAAAGCAGAATGATGACCGGAGCGCAGAATGGACAGAATCTTTTAATTGCTGAGCAGGAAGGAGTCCCAAGCTTTCTCGCTGAATCTAAATCGCGTTGAAAAACAGCTTCGGTGGACGTTTTTAAAGTTACGGCGCTGCGGATGAAGCGAGGGCCGGCCGAAGTCAAGCACGACGTGTTAGACACAAGCAGAGTTCAGAAAAAGGGGCTCCTAACAGCAAGCCAGAACTGCAAATGGCTCTCACCCCAGAAGAGAAGATTTAAAAGGGTGGGGGGGAGGTCTTCCGAGGAAGAAGTTTAAGCCGTCTTGCTACGAGAGGAGGTACATTAGCCAGCGAATGAGGTGGAAAAACCGAGTGGGAAGCCGTTGTTCAAAGCGAGGAAGGATGGAGGACTCAATGAGCTAAATCTTCATGTTTCAAGACTTGTAAAAGTTATGTTTTCGCAATTAACCCGTGCAGCTCATTACCGTGCGGAAATGAAGAGCTGGGGAGGGCGGGGTGGGGGAGAGGAAGAATGGAGGAGATCGGATTCTGTTCAAGAGGCGATGCGCGCTCTGTTCAGATGTAACAATACGGTAGATGGAAAGCAGATCTGGGCATTTTACGCACCCTCAGGCTAGATATGAAGGATTAGAGGTGACGTGATAGCATTGTTTCAACATCTGAGGGGCTGCCACAAAGAAGAGGGAGTCAACCTGTTCTCCAAAGCCCCTGAAGGCAGGACAAGAAGCAAAGGACGGAAACTCATCAAGGAGAGAAGCAACCTGGAATTAAGGAGGAATTTCCTGACAATTGTAACAATTAATCAGTGGAACAGCTTGCCACCAGAAGCTGTGGGTGCTGTTGTGACTCCGACCCCCGAGCCCGTCTTATCGGAGGGAGAAGACTCCAAAAGTGAAGGAGAGGAGTTGGCAAGGCCTCCCTCTCCAGGACCCTCCTCTCTGGCAATGCCTCAGGTGTCTCCCGAAGGAGAAGAGATAGGCCAGGAGCCAGGCATCTCCGAGCAGCCGCAGTTAGACAGTGAAGGAGATAAGTCTTGGCTGGATCCCCGTCAGCGTCGGAAAGACAAGTGCAGGCAGCAGAGAAGGAGGCGTGCCAGAGATTAAGCTGAGTCACTGGACTACACCCCACAGGGGATAAAAGGGGGTGTGGTGGCCATTCAGGCTTTGTGACGGACAAAACTGAACAGCTAGCAAGTCATACTGTGTCTCTGGAACTTCGTTATCTGCCTTCCTTGGATTTATTAAGGACCGGACTTGACAATTCTTTGGCTTTGTGAATTTATTTCGGTTTATCTGACGGAGGAGGAACACCTCCCTCTGTGAGTAAAGTTTTTGGAAAGCAGCTCCTGGGTTGCTGCCAATTCTGTTATCGAAGGAAATTATTGTCTGCAAGTTTATTTTAACTCCTGGCTGACTGTTTGTGTGCGTGTGTGAGACGGGGACAGAACAGGTGCTCCATTGCTGGAAGTTTTTAAGAAGAGACTGGACAGCCACTTGTCTGGAATGGTATAGGGCCGTGAGGGTGAACCTATGGCACGCGTGGCATGCAGAGCCCTCTGTGGGCACATGAGCCATCGCCAGCTGCTTTTCTGGTTTCCAGCCCATGTATGCGCACTGGCCAAGTGGTCTTTGCGTGCGCCGGACCACTAGAAATCCGAAGACCAGCTGGCCAGTGCACACATGTGTACTGGCCAGCTGGTCTTCAGCTTTCTGGTGGTCTGGCGCACACAGCGGACATGTTCCAGTTTGGGCACTTGGTGCCGAAAAGTTTCGCTATCACTGATAATAGTGTCTTCTGCTTAAGCAGGGGGTTGGACTAGAAGACCTCCAAGGTCCCTTCCAACTCGGTTATTCTGTAAAGGTTCAGAAGACTACGGGTGATATGATAGCAGTCTTCCAATATTTGGAGGGCTGCCACAAAGAAGAGGGGGGCGGGTCAACCTATTCTCCAAAGCACCAGAAGAACAAGACAAGAAACAATGGGTGGAAACTAATCAAGGAGAGAAGCAACTTAGAACTAAGGAGGAATTTCCTGACAGTGAGAACAATGAATCAGTGGAACAGCCTGCCACCAGAAGTTGTGAGTGCTCCAACATTGGAAGTTTTTAAGAAGAGACTGGACAGCCATTTGTCTGAAATAGTATAGGGTTTCCTGCCTGAGCAGGGGGTTGGACTAGAAGACCTCCAAGGTCCCTTTCAGCTCTTGTTATTTTATGAGTGGCACTGCAGAGGCATTATAAGGTCCCGGGAAAGTATCTCAAACAAGATTTGGGGGAGATTAACTGAGATTTGGGGGGTCTTAAAATGGTTGGTTTTTCAGGCCCCCACCAACAGCAAGAATACTCTGCACAAAAATGAAAGGACTGGCTGCAAAAGCTGATGGAGCTAGCAGAGAGGGCTAAATGGACTGCTTTGATTAAAGAAAAGAATGCAATTAAGTTTGTTTCCACTTGGAAACCGCTTCTGGGCCTTGTGCTTGAGCTGGCAAAAAAAACCAACCCTTATTTTGGGTTTTGCTGTTTAAATAGGCTTGTTGTTATAGAAATGGCTAGTACATATTAATATGCAAAAGTAAAAAGATGAGCTTGCATGTTATTTCCTTATTTTACTGCAACTCAAAACTATTGGAAGTCAATGCTTTTTTTTCTTTTTTTTTTCCCTTTTACACTGCACTTTTTCCTCTTCTCCTTTCCTATTTTCCCACTCTTCTTGTTTTTCTTTGTATTTTTGTATTGTACATTTCAACAAACTAATACAAATGTTTAAGCCCTAGAAAGGTTCTTCGGGAACCACAAAGCCGCCCTCGGCTCCCTTTTCCCCATCCTACTACCACTTTCCACCCCAACGCAAGATACGCCCGCCTCTTACTTGTTGCTCAGCACAGCCGAGTGTCCGAACCGGTTGATATCGTGGGGGAGATCAGGTGGAGGAAGCACCGCCCAGCGATCACAAGCTAAGATGCAAAATAAAAAAAAGCTGGTTTCAAAAGCATTCAGGTGGCACTTTGGCTGCAGTAAAACTTTGCTTATTCCCATAGAAACATCAGTGACAATTCAGAAATCGGGGGGAGTTCTTCTAAAGGGCACGGAACTGTGGCAGTATTTGCACAGCAAATATAAATAGCAACAAAGGAGAATAGTTGTAGCTCGGGACTGAAATGAGGGCTCCTTGGGGCTCTCTGAGCTTGCTTGTTTTTCTTGCAGATATTTCAGGACCCAACTTCGCTGTTGTAGAAACAGTACAGTCATCAGTAACGTATCAGGAGGAGGAGGAAGAGAAGGACTGTGCGGTCCTCAGTGCTAGAAAGGAGTAGGATTTGCGAGGAGGAGGAGGAAGACGACTGTGGGGTCCTTAGTGCTCTCTGAGCTTGGTTGGTTTCTTGCAGATTTTTCATGACCCAACTAGGGAACATCATCAATGCAAGAAAGGAGTAGGATTTGCGAGGAGGAGGAGGAGGAGGAGGAGGAGGAGGAGGAGGAGGAGGAGGAGGAGGAGGAGGAGGAGGAGGAGGAGGAGGACGATGACGACTGTGGGGTCCTTGGTACCCTCTGAGTTTGGTGATTTCCTTGAAGACATTTCATAACTCAACTAAGGAATAACATCAGTGCTGGAAGGGAGTGAGGTTTGCAGGAGGAGGAGGAGGATTGTGGGGTCATGGTACTCTCTGACCTTGGTTTTCTTGTAGACCTTTCATGACCCAACTAGGTAACATCATCAATGTTACCTAGTTGGGTAAAGAGCCTGGTGGCGCAGCAGACTAATAGCCTGTTATTATCATTCACTGCCTGCAATTACTGCAAGTTCAATTCTCACCAGGCTCAAGGTTGACTCAGCCTTCCATCCTTTCTAAGGTAGGTAAATTGAGGACCCGGATTGTGGGGGCAATAAGCTGACTTTGTATAAATATACAAAAGTATGAAGGCTATTGCTTAGCGCATTGTAAGCCGCCCTGAGTCTCCGGAGAAGGGCGGCATATAAATTAAAGCAAAAAAAAAAAAAATGCTAGATGGGTTTGCAGGGAGGAGGAGGACTGTAGGGTCCTTGGTGCCACAGTGTTTAGAATTAAATACCGCTTCACAATGACGTACAACACTCTATGCATGGTTTACAATGTCAGCATGATCACCCCCAACAATCTGGGTCCTCATTTTACCGACCTCGGAAGGATGGAAGGCGGAGTCAACCTTGAGCCAGTCCGAATCGAACTGCAGAATTGGCCTGCAACGCTGCATTCTAACCACTGCACCACACTAAAATTCTTATAGGCCTTGGGTATTGCTTGGGTTTCCCGATTTCCGCTCTTGAGGACGACGGAGTGATTTTTCAGACTCGGCGATACTGTTCCATCCCCAAAAGTTATTGCTTTATCCAGTTTCTGGAAGCATTTGCCCTTTATGGATACCCAAACAAGGCCAACCAGTGTTGGACTCCTAACACGTTCAGCATCATTTAGAAGAATAATTTCGGGCAGCCGGTTGGTTTAATAAATTACGGATAGTCCTCGACATACGACCCCGGTTGAGTCCAACATTTCTGCTACCAAGCGAGACATTTGTGAGGTGAGGTTTGCCTCGTTTTACTGCAAATCCCTGCAGCTGTTAAGTTAGTAATCTGGTTGTTAAGTGAAACCGGCTTCCCCCCCCTTGACTTTGCTTGTCAGAAGGATGCAAAAAGGGGGAGGGGTGTGTCACATGACCCCGGGAGGCTGCAAACGTCATAAGTATGAATCCCTTGCCAAGGAAATCTGAATTTTGACCATGGGGATGAGGGAAGGATGCAACGGTCATAAGTGTGAAAGATGGTCATAAGCCGCATTTTTTTCATGTGCCATTGTAAGTTCGGTCATTAAGTGAAATGTTGTAAGTCGAGGATTACCTGTATATGGACACATCCGGGGCCATAGAAAGAAATCCATTGTTGTTTTGTTCCTTGGCACGTAAGCCCATTCAATTACTGGCTCTTACATTTAATGGTACACGTAGTCCTCAATTTACAACCGCAACTCATCCCCAAATTTATGTTGCTACGTGAGACATTTGTTAAGTGAGTGGTGCCCCATTTCAAGACCTTTCTTGCCTCTGTTGTTAATTGAATCACTGCGGTTGTTAAGTTGGTGACCTGGTTGTTAAGTGAATCCGGCTTTCCCCACTGACTTTGCTCGTCAGAAGGATGCAAAAAAAGGGGGGGGGAGGGGGTGTCACGTGACCCTGGGACACTGACACCGTCATAAATGCGAGTCAGTTGTCGGGCATCTGAATGTAAATCACATGACCGTCGTAAGTGTGAAAGACGGTCCATCAGTCCCTTTTTTCGGGGGCCGTTGTAACTTCTTCGGTCATTAAACGAACTGCCTGTACATGGATACATTCGAGAAATAAATGGAAATATAAATCCACTGTCGTTTTGTTCCTTGCCACGTGAGCCCATTCGTTTTATGGCAGAGATTCGACTGGGGCTCTGACAATTAACGGTACTGTTTCGTTTGGGGAAAGGAGGCCGTGCAATTTTTTTCCAGCGCATTATGCGCGTTTAAAGGAAAGGGAGCCAGGGCATTCAATGCGAATCCCTCGCTCCGAAGCCAACCAATATATTTTTCTAGTTAAGGAGAAGCACTCGGAATCAATGCCCCTTTCTTTCTCTCTCTCTCTCTCTCTCTCTCTCTTGCGAGGAATCAAATGAAGAAAGGAGGAAAGCTCAAGGCTAAGCAACTACCAAGAATTATTTCCTTCCTGACCTTTCGGGCCCAGCCGAGTTAAGATTTATTGTTCGGGGATCCACGGGAATTTATAACCCTCTGCGCAGCCGATGAACGGAGTTGGGCTTTCTGTGTATGTGCCCAGGATTTGAGCACAGTTGATATTAGAAGGTTATTATATATGGTCCTCTTAGCCATGATAGCTAAAGACCTTTGGCAGTTCTGAAGTCGTCTTCAGAGGCTTCACGGAAGGCTCCGGCAGCAAAGGATGAATAAATGCTAAATTCTGGCTTACGACACAGGAGGCAAAATAATCACTCAAGATATCAGGGAGGTTTTCCTCCCAACCGTGTTTATCCAGCACTTTGGCTCACCTGGGCCACACTGAGTGAAGAGGAATGGCCTTGGGACGCTTATAAAATATATAATAGAGGCAATGTGTATAAATTACAGAGGTCCTTCGTTTTTTAATATGTTACTTATTGTATTATTTTATTTATCCGAATCCCACGTTTATTTTGACAAATACGTCAAGGCGGTAAACATATCCAAAACACCTTCCTCTGCATGCTTTCACCACAAAAACAACCCTGTGAGGTGGGCTGCGTTGAGAGGAAGAGAGACTAGCCAAAACTCACCCAGCCGGCTTGAATGCCTAAGATGGGACTAGAACTCACTGTCTCCTTGGAATTAGCCCAAAGTCACCCAACTGTCTATCATTCCTAAGGCGGGACGAGAACTCACTGTCTCCTGGTGATTGGCCCAAAGTCATCCAGCCGGCTTTCATGCCTAAGGCAGAACCAGAACTCACCATCTCCTGGTAATTGGCCCAAAGTCACCCAGCAGCTTTCATGCCTATGGGACACTAGAACTCACCATCTCCTAGTGATTAAACCAAAGTCACCCAACTGTCTATATTCCTAAGGAGGGACTAGAACTCACCATCTCCAGGTGATTGG
Source organism: Pantherophis guttatus (assembly GCF_059756535.1). NCBI lineage: Eukaryota > Metazoa > Chordata > Lepidosauria > Squamata > Colubridae > Pantherophis > Pantherophis guttatus. Next base: position 3,320,096 of record NC_142070.1, read on the forward strand.
CCCAAAGTCACCTAGCCAGCTTTCATACCTAAACTGGGACTAGAACTCACCGTCTCCTGGTGATTGGCCCAAAGTCACCCAACTGTCTATTATTCCTAAGGCGGGACTAGAACTCACCGTCTCCTGGTGATTGGCCCAAAGTCACCCAACTGTCTATTATTCCTAAGGCGGGACTAGAACTCACCGTCTCCTGGTGATTGGCCCAAAGTCACTCAACTGTCTATTATTCCTAAGGCGGGACTAGAACTCACCGTCTCCTGGTGATTGGCCCAAAGACCTAGCCGGCTTTCATGCTTAAACTGGGACTAGAACTCCCAGTCTCCTGGTGATTGGCCCAAAGTCACCCAGCTGGCTTTCATGCCTAAAATGGGACTAGAACTCCCAGTCTCCTGGTGATTGGCCCAAAGTCACCCAGCCGGCCTTCATGCCTAAGGCAGAACTAGAACTCAAGCTCTCCTGGTAATTGGCCCAAAGTCACCCAGCAGCTTTCATGCCCATGCCTATGGGACACTAGAACTCACCATCTCCTAGTGATTAGACCAGTCAACCAGCTGTCTATATTCCTAAGGAGGGACTAGAACTCACCGTCTCCTGGTGATTGGCCCAAAGTCACCCAACTGTCTATTATTCCTAAGGCGGGACTAGAACTCACTGTCTCCTGGTGATTGGCCCAAAGACCTAGCCGGCTTTCATGCTTAAACTGGGACTAGAACTCCTGGTAATTGGCCCAAAGTCACCCAGCAGCTTTCATGCCTATGGGACACTAGAACTCACCATCTCCTAGTGATTAGACCAAAGTCACCCAGCTGTCTATATTCCTAAGGAGGGACTAGAACTCACCATCTCCAGGTGATTGGCCCAAAGTCACCTAGCCAGCTTTCATACCTAAACTGGGACTAGAATGCACCGTCTCCTGGTGATTGGCCCAAAGTCACCTAGCCAGCTTTCATGCCTAAACTGGGACTAGAACTCACCATCTCCAGGTGATTGGCCCAAAGTCACCTAGCCAGCTTTCATGCCTAAACTGGGACTAGAACTCACCGTCTCCTGGTGATTGGCCCAAAGTCACCTAGCCAGCTTTCATGCCTAAACTGGGACTAGAACTCACCATCTCCTGGTGATTGGCCCAAAGTCACCCACCCGTTTTCATACCTAAGGTGAGACTACAACTCACTGTCTCCTGGTGATTGGCCCAAATCCACCCAGCTGGCTTTCGTACCCTAAGGCGGGACTAGAACTCACCATCCCCGTCCAGGTGATTGGCCTAAAGTCACCCAGCCAGCTTTCATGCCTCATGAACTCACCGTCCCCCACTCTTGTGGGGCTGCAATACTAGCTGTTCAGGGCCGCACATGACCCTCAGGCTGCGGTTTGGACGCGCCTGATTGAAAGCAAACCAACAATGGGTTTACATGAATAGAGGGCGCGGAATTAATTCTCCTGGGTATCAACGGATCCGTTCCTCCTCTTGAACTGAGCCCTGACAGGAAGGATTGATTGAATGCTGCCCTCCTCTGGCTACCAAATTGTGAAAAGCCCCCATTTCTGCAGGCTGAATACACAGCAAAAAAAAAAATACATTTACATTATTCCAGAAGTTCTTTTTTCCTATCTAATCAAAGCTCTATTTTCATATCTACAGGCAGTCCTCAGCTTACAACCCTTCGTTCACTGACCGTTCGGAGTTACAACAACGCTGGAAAAAGGGACTCACGAATGTTTTTTTCACACTTACGACCTTTGAACCGTTCCCACGATCATGTTATCCAAATTCAGGCGCTTGGCAAACTGACTCGTATTTATGACGGTTGCAACGTCCTGGGGGGGTCTCGTGATCCCCTTTTGCGACCTTTTGGCAAGCAAAGCCAGATTCGCTTAACAACCGTGTTATTAACTTAACAACCGCAGGGATTCACTTAATCACTGTGGCCGGAAAGGTGGTAAAATAGGGCAAAACTCACTTAACCACTGTTTCGGTTACCAACAGAAATGTTGAGCTCCATTGTGGTCGTAAGCCAAGGACTACCTGTAATTGATTTTTATAGAGTGAAGAAATCTGCCACTTAAGGGACAGGAGAGCCATGCCAGGAAACCTCCCCTTGTGGTCTCTTCCATAGTCCCCCAGATGGATTACAGGTAGTCCTCGACTTACAACCATTCATTTAGTGACCGTTTTTAAAATGACAACGGAGTTAAAAAAAAGTGACTTAGGACCATTTTTCACACTTAATGACCATTGCAGCATCCCCATGATGAAAAACTCAGATCTTCTTGGCAACTGACTCACCTTTATGACGGTCGCAGTGTCCCGGGATCACGTGATCCCCTTTTGCGACCTTCTGACAAGCAAAGTCAACGCGGGAAGGAAGGCAGGTTCACTTAACAACCGGCTTACTGACTTTGTC